>NW_027327960.1:0-95446 GCF_047675955.1 Chlorocebus sabaeus
CAAACTGGTGTTGACCAACTCAAACCGGACACAATCTGGACCAGACAGGCTCAAACCGGTATTGACCAGCTCAAATCGGAGGAGAGCAGCACAAACCGAAATTGACCAGCTCAAACCAGACTCAAACAGGACCACAACGGCTCAAACCGGTTTTGACCAACTCAAACCTGACCAGACCGGCTAAAACCGGACCAGACCGGCTCAAACCGGTTTTGACCAGCTCAAAATAGACTAGACCAGCTCTAACAGGTTATGATCGGCTCAAACCGCACTCAAACCGGACCAGACCATCTCAAACTGGTGTTTTCTGGCTCAAACCGCACTCAAACCAGACCAGAACGGCTCAGACCAGTTTTGACCGGCTCAAATCGGACCAGAGCAGCACAAACCGAATTTGACCAGCTCAAACCAGACTCAAACAGGACCACACCGGCTCAAACCGGTTTTGAGCGACTCAAACCCGACCAGACCGGCTAAAACCGGACCAGACCGGCTCAAACCAGTTTTGACCGGCACAAACCAGACCAGACCGCCTCAAACCTGTTTTGACCAGCTAAAACCGGACGTAAAACGTACCAGACCGGCTCAAACTGGACTCAAACCGGACTAGACCAGCTCAAATTGGTTTCGATCGGCTCAAACCGGACAAGGACCAAACCGGCTAAAACCGGACTCAAACCAGACCAGACCAGCTCAAACGGGTTTTTAACGGCTCAAACCAGACCATACCGGTTCAAACGAATCAAACCGGACCAGACTGTCTTAAACCGGATCAAACCGGACCACACCGGCTCAAACCGGTTTCGACCGGCTCAAATCGGAGGAGAGCAGCACAAACCGAATTTGACCAGCTCTAACCAGACTCAAACAGGACCACACCGGCTCAAACCGGTTTTTACCGACTCAAACCCGACCAGACCGGCTAAAATCGGAACAGACCGGCTCAAACCGGTTTTGACCGGCTCAAAATGGACTAGACCAGCTCTAACCGGTTATGATCGGCTCAAACCGCTCTCAAACCGGACCAGACCGTCTCACACTGCTGTTGTCTGGCTCAAACCGCAATCAAACCGGACCAGAACGGCTCAGACTGGTTTTGACCAGCTCAAATCGGACCAGAGCAGCACAAACCGAAATTGACCAGCTCAAACCAGATTCAAACAGGACCACACCGGCTCAAACCGGTTTTGACTGGCTCATACCGGACTCGAACTGGACCAGACCGTCTCAAACCCGTTTTGACCGGCTCAAACCCGACCACACCGGCTGAAACCGGATGAGACCGGCTCAAACCGGTTTTGACCGGCTCAAATCGGAGGAGAGCAGCACAAACCAAATTTGACCAGCCCAAACCAGGCTCAAACCAGGCTCAAACAAGACCACACCGGCTCAAACTGGTTTTGACCAATTCAAACCCGACCAGAATGGCTAAAACCGGACCAGACCAGCTCAAACCGGCTTTGACCGGCTCAAAGTGGACTAGACCGGCTCTATCCGGTTATGATCAGCTCAAACCGCATCCAAACCGTATCAGACCGTCTCAAACTGGTGATGTCAGGCTCAAACTGGACTCAAACCGCACCAGACCGTCTCAAAACCGTTTTGACCGGTTCAAACCCGACCAGACCGGCTGAAACCGGACGAGACCGGCTCAAACCGGATTGGACCAGCTCAAAACAGACCAGACTGGCTCAACCAGATCAAAGCGGACCAGACTGGCTCAAACCGGATCAAACAAGACCAGAACCATAAAAAACAATTCAAACCGGACCAGACTGGCTCAAGCCGGTTTTGACCGGCTCAAACCGGACTCAAACCTGACCCGACCGGCTCCAACCGGTTTTGAATAGCTCAGACCCGAACAGAAAGGCTTAAACCGGACCAGACTGGCTCAAACCGGGTTTGACCAGCTCAAACTGGACTCAAACCGGTACACCAGCTCAAAACGGTTTTGACCGGCTCAAACATGACCACACCGGCTCAATCTGGACCAGTCTGGCTCAAACCGATTTTGACCGGCTCATAGCAGTCCAGATCGGCTCAACCGGATCAAACCGGACCCGACCATCTTAAACCGGATCAAACCGGACCAGACAGGCTCAAATCGGTGTTGACCAGCTCAAACCCGACCAGACTGGCTTAAACCGGACCAGACTGGCTGAAACAGGATTTGACTGGCTCAAACTGGACTCAAACCGGACCAGACCAGATCAAACTGGGTTTGACCGGCTCAAACCGGACCAGACCCGATCAAACCGGATCACACTGTACCAGACCTGCCCTTAGACCGTCTCAAACCGGTTTGAACAGGCACAATCACGAACACATAGGCTAAAAACGGACCACACTGGCTCAAACCGGTGTTGACCGGCTCAAACTGGACCAGACCAGCTCAAACCGGTATTGACCGGCTAAAGCCAGAGTTGACCGGCTCAAACCGGCTAAAACCGGACCAGACCGGGTCAAACCGGTTTTGTCCGGCTGAAACCGGACTCAAACCTGACCAGAACGTCTCAAACCAGTTTTGACCGGCTCAAACCATACTGGACCGTCTCAAACCGGCTTTGACCGGCTCAAATCGGACTCAATCCGGACTATACCGGCTCAAACCGGTTTTGACCGGCTCAAACCAGACCAGACTGGCTCAACCGGAACATACCGGACCAGACCAGCTTAAACCGGCTCAAACCGGACCAGACTGGCTCAAACCGGTTTTGACCAGCTCAAACAGGTCTCAAACCGGACGAGACCGGCTCAAAGCGCTGTTGACAGGCTCAAACCTGACTCAAACCAGACCAGACCGGCTTAAAACAGTGTTGACCGGCTCAAACAGGACTCAAACTGGACCAGACCACCTCAAACCAGAGCAGATCGGCTCAACCGCATGAAACCGGACCAGACCGGCTTAAACCGGATCAAACCGGACCAGATCGACCCAAACCAGTTTCGACCGGCTGAAACCAGACCACACCGGCTCAAACCGGTTTTGACTGGCTTAAATCGGACCAGACCGGCACAAACAGGTTGTGATCAGATTAAACCGAACTCAAACCAGACCAGACCAACTCAAACCGGTTTTGACCGGCTGAAATCCGAACAGACTGGCTGAAACTGGACCAGAACAACCCAAACCAGTTTTGACCGGCTGAAACTGGACCCAAACTGGACCAGACCGGCTCAAACCTGTGTTGACCAGCTCATAACAGACTCAAACCGGAGCAGACTGGCTCAAACCGGTTTTGAACTGATATTTTGGATCCCTTTGAAGACTATAGGGCCAAAGGAAATATCCTCCGATCAAAATGAGAAAGAAGGTTTTCGAGAAACTTCTTTGTGATCTGTGAATTCATCTCACAGAGTTACAGATTTCCCCTCAAGAAGCCTTTCACTAAGACTGTTCTTGTGGCATTTGCAAAGTGATATTTGGAAGCACATGGAGGGCTATGGTGAAAAGGGAAATATCTTCAGATAAAAACTGGAAAGAAGCTTTCTGAGAAACTGCTTTGTGTTCTGGGAATTCATCTCAGAGAGTTACAGCTTTCCCCTCCAGAAGCCGTTCACTAAGACTGTTCTTGGGGAATTTGCAAAGAGATATTTGGAAGCCCATAGAGGCCTATGGTGAAAAAGAAAATATCCTCAGATGAAAACTGGAAAGAAGCTTTCTGAGAAACTGCTTTGTGATGTATGACTTCCACTCACTGAGTTACAGCTGTATTTTGTGGAGCTGTTTGCTAGCCTTATTTCTGTGGAATCTGAGAACTGATATTTTGGATCCCTTTGAAGACTATAAGGCCAAGGAAATATCCTCTGATCAAAATGAGCAAGAATCTATCTGAGAAACTTCGTGGTGATCTGTGAATTCATCTCACAGACTTACAGCTTTTCCCACCAGAAGCCTTTCGCTAAGACTGCTCTTGAGGAATTTGGAAAGTGATATTTAGAAGCCCATGGAGGGCTACAGTGATAAGGGAAATATCCTCAGATAAAAACTGGGAAGAAGCTTTCTGAGAAACGGCCTTGTGATGTGTGACTTCCACTCACTGAGTTAAAGCTGTATGTCGTAGCGCTGTTTGCTAGCCTTATTTCTGTGGAATCTGAGAACTGATAGTTCGGATCCCTTTGAAGACTATAATGCTAAAGGAAATATCCTCCAATCAAAATGAGAAAGAAGCTTTCTGAGAAACTTCTTTGTGACCTGTGAATTCATCTCACAGAGTTATAGCTTTCCCCTCAAGAAGCTTTTCTCTATGACTCTTCTTGTGAAATTTGCAAAGTGATATTCGGAAGCCCATGGAGGGCTATGGTGAAAAGGGAACTATCCTCTGATAAAAACTGGAAAGAAGCTTTCTGAGAAACTGCTTTGTGTTCTCTGAATACATCTCCCAGAGTTACAGATTTCCCCTCCAGAAGTCGTTCGCTAAGACTGTTTTTGTGGAATATGCAAAGGGATATTTGGCCTACGGTGAAAAAGAAAATATCCTCAGATGAAAACTTGAAAGAAGCTTTCTGAGAAACTGCTTTGTGATGTGTGACTTCCTCTCACTGAGTTACAGCTGTATTTCGTGGAGCTGTGTGCTAGCCTTATTTCTGTGGAATCTGAGAACTGATATTTTGGATCCCTTTGAAGACTATAGGGCCAAAGGAAATATCCTCTGATCAAAAGGAGAAAGAAGCTTTCTGAGAAACTTCTTTGTGATTTGTGAACTCATTTCACAGAGTTACAGCTTTCCCCTCAAGAAACCATTCGCTAAGACTGTTTTTGTGGTATATGCAAAGTGATATTTGGAAGCCCATGGAGGGCTATTGTAAAAAGGAAAATATCCCCAGATAAAAACTGGAAAGAAGCTTTCTGAGAAACTGCTTTGTGTTCTGTGAATTCATGTCACCGAATTACAGCTTTCTCCTCCAGAGGCCGTTCGCTAAGACTGTTCTTATGGAATTTGCAAAGGGATATTTGGAAGCCAATAGAGGCCTCTGGTGAAAATGAAAATATCCTCAGATGAAAACTGGGAAGAAGCTTTCTGAAATACTGCTTTGTGATGTGAGACTTCCACTCACTGAGTTACATCTGTATATTGTGGAGCTGTTTTCTACCCTTATTTCTGTGGAATATGAGAACTGATATTTTGGATCCCTTTGAAGACTATAGGGCTAAAGAAAATATACTCCGATCAAAATGAGAAAGAAGCTTTCTGAGAAACTTCTTTGTGATCTGTGAATTCATCTCACAGAGTTACAGCTTTCCCCTCAAGAAGCCTTTCACTAAGACTGTTCTTGTGGAATTTCCAAAGTGATATTTGGAAGCCCATGGAGGGCTATGGTGAAAAAGGAAATATCCTCAGAAAAAAACTTTAAAGAAGCTTTCTGAGAAACTGCTTTGTGTTCTGGGAATTCATCTTCCAGACTTACAGCTTTCCCCTCCAGAAGCCGTTCACTAAGACTGTTCTTGTGGAATTTACAAAGAGATATTTGGAAACCCATAGAGGCCTATGGTGAAAAAGAGAATATCCTCAGATGAAAACTGGAAAGAAGCTTTCTGAGAAACTGCTTTGTGATGTATGACTTCCACTCACTGAGTTACAGCTGTATTTCACGGAGCTGTTTGCTAGCCTTATTTCTGTGGAATCTGAGAACTGATATTTCGGATCCCTTGAAGACTAAAAGGCCAAGGAAATATCCTCAGATCAAAATGAGAAAGAAGCTATCTGAGAAACTTCGTGGTGATCTGTGAATTCATCTCACAGAGTTACAGCTTTTCCCGCAAGAAGCCTTTCGCTAAGACTGTTCTTGAGGAATTTGCAGAGTGATATTTAGAAGCCCAAGGAGGGTTACGGTGAAAAGGGAAATATCCTCCGATAAAAACTGGAAAGACGCTTTCTGAGAATCTGCTCTGTAATGTGTTACTTCCACTCACTGAGTTAAAGCTGTATGTCATAGAGCTGTTTGTTAGCCTTATTACTGTGGAATCTGAGAACCGATAATTTGGGTTCTTTTGAAGACTATAATGCTAAAGGAAATATCCTCCAATCAAAATGAGAAAGAAGCTTTCTGAGAAACTTCGTGGTGACCTATGAATTCATCTCACAAAGTTATAGCTTTTCTCTCAAGAAGCTTTACTCTAACACTGTTCTTGTGAAATTTCCAACGTGATATTTGGAAGCCCATAGAAGTCTATGGTGAAAAGGGAAATATTCTCAGATCAAAACTAGAAAGAAGCTTTCTGAGAAAACTGCTTTGTGTTCTGTGAATTCATCTCCCAGAGTTACAGCTTTCCCCTCCAGAAGCCGTTCGTTAAGACTGTTCTTGTGGAATATACAAAGGGATATATGGAAGCGTATAGAGGCCTATGGTGAAAAAGAAATTATCCTCAGATGAAAACTGGAAAGAAGCTTTCTGAGAAACTGCTTTGTGATGTGTGAATTAACTCACTGAGGTACAGCTGTATTTCGTGGAGCTGTGTGCTAGGCTTATTTCTGTCTAATCTGAGAACTGATATTTCGAATCCCTTTGAAGACTATAGGGCCAAAGGAAATATCCTCTGATCAGAATGAGAAAGAAGCTTTCTGAGAAACTTCTTTGTGATATGTGAACTCATCTCATTGAGTTACACCTTTCCCCTCAAGAAGCCTTTCACTAAGACTGTTCTTGTGGAATTTGCAAAGTGATATTTGGATGTCCATGGAGGGCTATGGTGAAAAGGGAAATATCTTCAGATAAAAACTGGAAAGAAGCTGTCTGAGAGTTTGTTTTGTGTTGTGTGAATTCATCTCTCAGAGTTACAGCATTCCCCTCCAGAAGCCGTTCACTAAGACTGTTCTTGTGGAATTTGCAAAAGGATATTTGGAAGACCATAGAGGCCTATGGTGAAAAAGAAAATATCCTCAGATGAAAAGTGGAAATAAGCTTTCTGAGAAACTGCTTTGTGATGTGTGACTTCCACTCACTGAGTTACAGCTGTATTTCGTTGAGCTGTTTGCTAGCCTTATTTCTGTGGAATCTGAGAACTGATAAGTCAGATCCCTTTGAAGACCATAGGGCCAAAGAAAATATTCTCCGATCAAAAGGAGAAAAAAGCTTTCTGAGAAACTTCTCTGTGATCTGTGAATTCATCTCACAGAATTACAGCTTTCCCCTCAAGAAGCCTTTCGCTAAGACTCATCTTGTGTAATTTTCAAAGTGATATTTGGAAGCCCATGAAGGGCAATTGTGAAAAGAGAAACATCCTCAGATAAAAACAGGAAAGAAGCTTTCTGAGAAACTGCTTTGGGTTCTGTGAATTCACCTCCCAGAGTTAGAGCTTTCCCCTCCAGAAGCCGCTCGCTAAGATTGTTCTTGTGGAATTTGCAAAGGGATATTTGTAAGCCCACAGACGCCTATGGTGAAAAAGAAAATATCCTCCAATAAAAACTGGAAAGAAGCTTTCTGAGGCACTGCTTTGTTTTCTGTGAATTCATCTAACAGAGTTACAGATTTGCCCTCCTGAAGCCGTTCGCTAAGACTGTTCTTGTGGAATTTAAGGGGATATTTGGAAGCCCATAGAGGCCTATGGTGAAAAAGAAAATATCCTCAGATGAAAACAGGAAAGAAGCTTTCTGAGAAACTGCTTTGTGATGTGTGACTTCCACTCACTGACTTACAGTTGTATTTCGTGGAGCTGTTTGCTAGCCTTATTTCTGTGGAATCTGAGAACTGATATTTCGGATCTCTTTGAAGGCTATAGGGCCAAAGGAAATATCCTCTGATCAAAATAAGAAAGGAGATTTCTGAGAAACTACTTTGTGACATGTGAATTCATCTCACAGAGTTACAGCTTTCCCCTCAAGAAGCCTTTCGCTAAGACTGTTCTTGTGGAATTTGCAAAGTGATATTTGGAAGCCCATGGAGAGCTGTGGTTAAAAGGGAAATATCCTCAGATAAACCAGGAAAGAAGCTTTCTGAAAAACTGCTTCATGTTCTGTGTATTCATCTCAGAGAGTTACAGCTTTCCCCTCCAGAATCGATCCGCAAAGACTGTTCTTGTGGCATTTGCAAGGGGATATTTGGAAGGCCATAGAGGCCTATGGTGAAAAAAACAATATCCTGAGATGAAAACTGGAAAGAAGATTTCTGAAATACTGCTTTGTGATGTGTGACTTCCAGTCACTGAGTTACAGCTGTATTTTATGGAGCAGTGTGGCAGCCTTATTTCTGTGAAATCTGAGAACTGATATTTCGGATCCCATTGAAGTCCTCAGGGCCAAAGGAAATATCCTCCGATCAAAATGAGAAAGAAGCTTTCTGAGAAACTACTTTGTGATCTGTGAATTCATCTCACAGAGTTACAGCTTTCCCCTCAGGAAGCCTTTCGCTAAGACTGTTCTTGTGGAATTTGCAAAGTGATATTTGGAAGCCCATGGAGAGCTATGGTTAAAAGGGAAATATCCTCAGATAAACCAGGAAAGAAGCTTTCTGAAAAACTGGTTCATGTTCTGTGAATTCATCTCAGAGTGTTACAGCTTTCCCCTCCTGAATCCGTCCACTAAGATTGTTCTTGTGGAATTTGCAAGGGGATATTCGGAAGGCCATAGAGACCTAAGGTGAAAAAAAAAATATCCTCAGATGAAAACTGGAAAAAAGCTTTCTGAAATACTGCTTTGTGATGTGTGACTTCCACTCACTGAGTTACAGCTGTATTTCATGGAGCTGTTTGCTAACCTTATTTCTGTGGCATCTGAGAACTGATATTTCGGATCCCTTGTAAGACTATAGGGCCAAAGGAAATATCCTCCGATCAAAATGAGAAAGAAGCTTTCTGAGAAATTTCTTTGGGATCTCTGAATTCATCTCACAGAGTTACAGCTTTCCCCTCAAGAAGCCGTTCGCTAAGACTGTTCTTGTGGAATTTGCAAAGTAATGTTTGGAAGCCCATGGAGGGCTATGGTGAAAATGAAAATATCGTGAGATGAAAACTGGAAAGAAGCTTTCTGAGAAACTGCTTTGTGATGTGTGACTTCCACTCACTGAGTTACAGCTGTGTTTCATGCAGCTGTTTGCTAGCCTTATTTCTGTGGAATCTGAGAACTGATATTTCGGATCCCTTGGAGGACAATAGGGCGAAAGGAAATATCCTCCGATGAAAATGAGAAAGAAGATTTCCGAGAAACTCCTTTGTGATCTGTGAATTCATCTCACAGTGTTACAGATTTCCCCTCAAGAAGCTTTTCGCTAAGACTGTTCTTGTGGAATTTAAAAGTGATATTTGGAAGCCCATGGAGGGCTTTGGTGTTCTGTTAATTCATCTCCCAGAGTTACAGCTTTCCCCTCAAGAAGACATTGGCTAAGACAGTTCTTGTGGAATTTGCAAAGTCATATTTCGAAGCCCATGGATGGCTATGGTGAAAAGGGAAATATCCTCAGATAAAAACTGGAAAGAAGCTTTCTGAGAAACTGTTTTGTGTTCTGTGAATTCATCTCGCAGAGTTACAACTTTCCCCTGCAGAAGCCGTTCGCTAAGACTCTTCTTATGGAATTTGCAATGGGATATTTGAAATCCCATAGAGGCCTATGGTGAAAAAGAAAATATCCTGAGATGAAAACTGGAAAGAAACTTTCTGAGAAACTGCTTTGTGATGTATGACTTCCACTTCTAGCATTATTTCTGTGGAATCTGAAAACTGATATTTCGGATCCCCTTTAAGATTATAGGGCCAAAGGAAACATCCTCCTTTCAAAATGAGAAAGAAGCTTTCTGAGAAACTTCTTTGTGATCTGCGAGTTCATCTCAGAGAGTTACAGCTTTCCCCTGAAAGCCTTTCGCTAAGACTGTCCCTGTGGAATTTGAAAGTGATATTTGGAAGCACATGGAGGGCAATGGTGAAAAGGGAAATATCCTCAGATAAAAACTGGGAAGAAGCTTTCTGAGAAAGTGCTTTGAGTTCTGTGAATTCATCGCTGAGAGGTACAGCTTTCCCCTCCAGAAGCCGTTCGCTAAGACTGTTCTTGTGGAAATTGCAAAGGGATATTTGGAAGCCCATAGAGGCCTATGGTGAAAAAGAAAATATCCTCAGATGAAAACTGGAGAGAAGATTTCTCAGAAACTGGTTTGTGATGTGAGAATTCCACTCACTGATTTACAGCTTTATTTCATGTCGCTGTTGGCTAGCCTTATTTCTGTGGAATCTGAGAACAGATATTTCGGATCCCTTTGAAGACTATAGGGCCAAAGGAAATATCCTCTGATCAAAATGAGAAAGAAGCTTTCTGAGAAACTTCTTTGTGATAAGTGAATTCATCTCACAGAATTACAGCTTTCCCCTCAAGAAGCCTTTCGCTAAGACTGCTCTTCTGGAATTTGCAAAGCGATATTTGGAAGCCCATGGAGGGCTATGGTGAAAGGGAAATATCCTCAGATAGAAACTGGAAAGAAGCTTTCTGAGAACCCGCTTTGTGTACTGTGAATTCATCTCACAGAATTACAGCTTTCCCCTGCAGAAGCCGTTCGCTAAGACGGTTCTTGTGGAATTTGCAAAGGGATATTTGGAAGCCCTTGGAGCCCTATGGTGAAAAAGAAAATATCCTCACATGAAAACTGGAAAGAAGCTTTCTGAGTAACTGCTTTGTGATGTGTGACTTCCACTCACTGAGTTACAGCTGTATTTCGTGGATCTGTGTGCTAGCCTTATTTCTGAGGAATCTGAGAACTGATATTTCAGACCCCTTTGAAAACTACAGGCCAAAGGAAATATTCTCCGATTAAAATGAGAAAGAAGCTTTCTGAGAAACTTCTTTGTGATCTGTGAATTCACCTCACAGAGTTACAGCTTTCCTCTCAAGAAGCCTTTCACGAAGACTGTTCTTGTGGAATTTACAAAGTGATATTTGGAAGCCCATGGAGGGGTATGCTGAAAAGGGAAATTTCCTCAGATAAAAACTGGAAAGAAGCTTTCTGAGAAATTGCTTTGTGTTCTGTGAATTCATATCCCAGAGTTAGAGCTTTCCCCTCCAGAAGCCGTTCGCAAAGGCTGTTCTTGTGGAATTTGCAAAGGGATATTTGGAAGCCCATACAGGTCAATGGTGAAAAAGAAAATATCCTCAGATAAAATCTGGAAAGAAGCTTTCTGAGAAACTGCTTTGTGGTGTGTGACTTCCACTCACTTAGTTACAGCTGTATTTTGTGGAGACGTTTGCTAGCCTTATTTCTGTGGAATCTGAGAACTGATATTTCGGATCCCTTTAAAGACTCTAGGGCCAAAAGAAATATCCTCCGATCAAAATGAGAAAGAAGCTTTCTGAGAAACTACTTTGTGATCTATGAATTCATCTCACAGAGTTACAGCTTTCCCCTCAATAAGCCTTTCACTAAGACTGTTCTTGTGGAATTTGCAAAGTGATATTTGGAAGCCATGGAGGGCTATGGTGTAAAGGGAAATATCCTCAGATAAAAACTGGAAAGAAGCTTTCTGAGAAACTACTTTGTGTTCTGTGAATTCATCTCCCAGAGTTACACCTTTCACCTCCAGAAATCGTTCTCTAGGACTGTTCTTGTGGAATTAGCAAAAGACATTTGGAAGCCCTTAGAGGCCTAAGATGAAAAAGAAAATATCCTCAGATAAAAACTGGAAAGAAGCTTTCTGAGAAACTGCTTTGTGATGTGTGACTTCCACTCACTTAGTTACAGCTGTATTTCGTGGAGATGTTTACTAGCCTTATTTCTGTGGAATCTGAAAACTGATATTTCAGATCCCTTTGAAGACTTACCCTAACCCTAACCCTAACCCTAACCCTAACCCCGGCTAAAACCGGACCAGTACCAAACCATCTCAAACCGGACTCAAACCGGACCAGACTGGCTCAAACCGGTTTGGACCAGCTCATACCAGACCAGACTGGCTCAACCAGATCAAAGCGGACCAGAGCGGCTCAAACCGGATGAAACTGGACCAGAATCGCTCAAACCGGATCAAACCGGACCAGACCAGCTCAAGCCGGTTTTGACCCACTCAAACCGGACCAGAAGCAGACCGTCTCAATCCGGACTCAAACCAGACCAGACCGGATCAAACCGATGTTGACTGGCTCAAACCGGACTCAAACCAGCCCAGACCATCTCAAACCGGTTTTGACCGCCTCAAAATGGACCAGAACGGCTCAACCGGATCAAACCAGACCTGACCAGCTCAAACCGTATCAAACCGGACCAGACCGGCTCAGTCCAGACCAGACCGGCTAAAACTGGGACAAACCGGACCAGACCGGATCAAACCAGCTCAAACTGGACCACACGGACTAAAACCGGATCAAACCGGATGAGACCGGCTCAAAACGGATCAACCCGGACCAGATCGGCTAGACCCGCTAAATCCGGTTTTATCCGGCTCAAACCGGACTCAAACCGATATTGAACGGCTCAAACTAGCTCAAACCGGACCAGAACGGCTCAAACCGGGTTAGACTGGCTCAAACCGCACCAGACCAGCTCAAACCGAATCGAACCGGACGAGACCGGCTCAAACTGGTTTTGACTGCCTCAAATCGGACTCAAACCGGACCAGACCGGCTATAAATGACCTAACCAAACCAGACCCGCTCAAACCAGGGTTGACTGGCTCAAACCCGACCAGACTGGCTTAAACCAGACCAGACTGGCTCAAAAAGTGTTTGACCGGCTCAAACTGGACTCAAACGGGAACAGAACGGCTCAAACCGGGTTAGACTGGCTCAAACCAGACCAGACCGGCTGAAACTGGACGAGACCGCCTCAAACCGGTTTTGACAGACTCAAACCCGCACAGACCGGCTAAAACCGGACCACACCGGCTCAAACCGGTTTTGAACGGTTCAAAGTGGACTAGACCGGCTCTAACCGCTTATGACCGGCTCAAACCGCTCTCAAACCGGACCAGACCATCTCAAACTGGTATTGTCCGGCTCAAACCCGACTCAAACCGGACCACACCGGCTCAAACCGGTTTTGACCGGCTCATACTGGACTCAAACCAGACCAGACCGTCTCAAACCCGTTTTGACCAGCTCAAACCCGACCAGACCAGCTGAAACCGGACGAGACCGTCTGAAACCGCTTTGGACTGGCTCAAACCGGACCGGACTGGCTCAACTAGATCAAAGCGGACCATACCGGCTCAAACCGGATCAAACCGGACCAGAACCGCTGAAACTGGATCAAACCGGACAAGACCGGCTCCAACCGGTTTTGAACGGCTCAAACCAGACCATACCGGCTCAACCGAATAAAACCGGTCCAGACCGGCTTAAACCACATCAAACCGGACCAGATCGGCTCATACCGGTTTTGACTGTCTCAAACCCGACCAGACCGGCTGAAACCGGACGAGACTGGCTCAAACTGGTTTGGACTGGCTCAAACCAGACCAGACTGGATCAACCAGATCAAAGCGGACCAGATCGGCTCAAACCGGATCAAACCGGACCAGAACTGCTCAAACCGGATCAAACCGGACCAGGGGCTGAAACCGGTTTTATCCCGCTCAAACCCGACCAGACCGGCTGAATTGGGATGAGACCACCTCAAACCGGTTTTGACCGGGTCAAATCAGACGAGACCAGCACAAACTGGTTTTGAGCAGCTCAAACCCGACCAGACCGTCTGAAACCGGACCAGACAGGCTCAAACCGGTTTTGACCGGCTCAAACCCTACCAGACTGGCTAAAACCGGACCAGACTCGTTCAAACCGGTCTCAAGACTGGTTCATACCGGACTCAAACCGGACCAGACCGTCTCAAACACGTTTTGAACGGCTCAAACCCGACCAGACCGGCTGAAACCGGATGAGACCGGTTCAAACCGGTTTGGACCGGCTCAAACCAGACCAGACTGGCTGAACCAGATCAAATGCTTCCATACCAGCTCAAACCGGATCAAACCCAACTAGAACCACTGAAACTGGATCAAACTGGACCAGACTGGCTCCAACCGGTTATAACCGGCTCAAACCCGACCTGACCGGCTCAAACGGGACGAGAGGGCCTCAAACCGATATTGACCGACTCAAACCCGTTCAGACCGGCTAAAGCCGGACCAGACCGGCTCAAACCGTTGTTGATCAGCTCAAACCGGACTCAAACCGGACCAGACCCTCTCAAACCAGTTTTGAACGGCTCAAACCAGACCATACCAGCTCAAACGAATCAAACCGGACCAGAACGGCTTAAACCAGATCAAACCGGATCAGACAGGCTCAAATCGGTTTTGACCGGCTCAAATCGGACGAGAGGAGCACAAACCGAATTTGACCAGCTCAAACCAGACTCAAACAGGACCACACCAGCTCAAACGGATTTTGACCGGCTCAAACCCGACCAGACCGGCTGAAACTGGACGAGACCGCCTCAAACCGGTTTTGACTGACTCAAACACGTCCAAACCGGCTAAAACTGGACCAGACTGGCTCGAACTGTTTTGACCGGCTCGAAGCAGAGTAGACCGGCTCTAACCGGTTATGACCAGCTCAAACCGCACTAAAACCGGACCAGACCCTCTCAACCTGGTGTTGTCCGGCTCAAACTGGACTCAAACCGGACCAGACCGGATCAAACCGGTTTTGACCGGCTCAAACCGGACTCAAACTGGAGCAGACCGTCTCAAACCCGTTTTGACCGGCTCAAAACCTACCAGACCGGCTGAAACCGGCCAAGACCGGCTCAAACCGGTTTGGACCGGCTCAAACCAGACCAGACTGGCTCAACCAGATCAAAGCATACCAGACCGGCTCAAACCGGATCAAACCGGACCAGAACCACGGAAACCAGATCAAACCAGACCAGACCGGCTCAAACCGGTTTGGTCCGGTTCAAACCAGACCAGATTGGCTTAACCGGATCAAACCGGACCAGATCGACTCAAACCGGTTTGATCGGCTCAAATCGGACGAGAGCAGCACAAATCGAATTTGACCAGCTCAAACCAGACTCAAACAGGACCACACCGGCTCAAACCGGTTTTGACCGGCTCAAACCCGACCAGACTGGCTGAAATTGGACGAGACAACCTCAAACCGGTTTTGACCAACTCAAACCCGTCCAGACCGGCTAAAACCGGACCAGACCGGATCAAACCAATTTTGACCGGCTCAAAGCAGACTAGACCGGCTCTAACCGGTTATGACCGACTCAAACCGCACTCAAACCGGATCAGACCGTCTCAAACTGGTGTTGTCTGGCTCAAACCGGACTCAAACCGGACCAGACCGTCTCAAACCGGTTTTGACCAGCTCAAACCGGACTCAAACCGGGCAAGACCGTCTCAAACCGGTTTTGACTGTCTCAAACCCGACCAGACTGGCTGAAACCGGACGAGACCGGCTCAAACCACTTTGGACTGGTTCAAACCAGATGAGACTAGATCAACCAGATCAAAGCCATCCATACCGGCTCAAACCGGATCAAACCCAAACAGAACCGCTGAAACCGGGTCAAACCGGATTAGACTGGCTCCAACCAGTTTTGACCGGCTCAAACCCGTCCAGACCGGCTAAAACCAGACCAGACTGGTTCAAACCGGTGTTGACCAGCTCAAGCTGGACTCAAACCGGACCAGACCGGCTCAAACCGGTTTTGAACGGCTCAAACCAGACCATACCACCTCAAACGATGCAAACCGGACCAGACCGGCTTAAACCGGATCAAACCAGAACAGACAGGCTCAAACCGGTTTTGACCGGCTCAAATCGGACCAGAGAAGCAAAAACCGAATTTGACCAGCTGAAACCAGACTCAAACAGGACCACACCGGCTCAAACCGGTTTTGACCGGCTCAAACCCGACCAGACCGGCTGAAACTGGACGAGACCACCTCAAACCGGTTTTGACCGAATCAAACCCGTCCAGACCGGCTGAACCGGATCAAACCAGACCAGAGAGGCTAATACCGGTTTAAACCGGACCAGACCGGCTCTTAGACCGTCTCAAACCGGTTTTGATCTGCTCAAAACGGACCAGAACGGCTCAAACCCGTTTTGACCTGCACAAACCGGACCAGACCAGCTCAAACCGGACTCAAACCGGACCAGAACGGATCAAACTGTTGTTGACCAACACAAACCTGACTCAAACTGGACCAGACGGGCTCAAACCGGTGTTGACCAGCTCAAACCGGACTCAAACCGGACCAGACCGGCTCAAACCCGTTTTGAACGGCTCAAACCAACCATACCAGCTCAAACAAATCAAATTGGACCAGACAGGTTTAAACCAGATCAAACCATTCCAGACCATCTCAAACTGGTGTTGTCCGGCTCAAACTGCACTCAAACCGGACCAGACCGTCTCAAACCGGTTTTTACCGGCTCAAACCCGGACAGACCGGCTGAAACTGGACGAGACCGGCTGAAACCGGTTTTCACCGGGTCAACCCCGACCAGACCAACTAAAACCAGACCAGACTGGCTCAGACCACTTTTGACTGGCTCAAACCGAACCAGACTGGCTGAAACGGATCAAACCGGACCAGACCGGCTTATACCGGATCAAACCGGACCAGACCGGCTCTTAGACCATCTCAAACCGGTTTTGATAATCTCAAAACGGACCAGAATGGCTCAAACCGGTTTTGAACGGCTCAAACCGGAACAGACCGTCGCAAAACCAGACTCAAACCCGACCAGACCGGCTGAAATTGGACAAGACCGCCTCAAACCGGTTTTGACTGACTCAAACCCGTCCAGACCGGATAAAACCGGACCAGACCGGCTCAAACCGGTTTTGACCGGCTCAAAGCGGACTACACCAGCTCTAACCGGTTATGACCGTCTCAAACCGCACTCAAAGCAGACCAGACCGTCTCAAACTGGTGTTGTCTGGCTCAAACCGGACTCAAACCGGACCAGACCGACTCAAACCCGTTTTGACCGGCTCAAACCCGACCAGACCGGCTGAAACCGGATGAGACCGGCTCAAACCGGTTTGGAGCGGCTCAAACCAGACCAGACTGGCTCAACCAGATCAAAGCGTACCAGACCGGCTCAAACCGGATCAAACCGGACCAGAACCATGGAAACAGGATCAAACCGGACCAGTCCGGCTCAAACCGGTTTGGTCTGGTTGAAACCAGACCAGACTGGCTCAACCAGATCAAAGCGGACCAGACAGAATCAAACCAGATCAAACCAGACCAGATCGGCCCTTAGACAGTCTCAAACCGTTTTTGATCGGCTCAATACGGACCAGAACGACTCAAACCGGTTTTGACCGGCTCAAACCGGACCAGACCAGCTCAAATCGGCTTTGACCGGGTCAAACCTGAACAGACCGGCTCAACCGCATCGAAACGGACCAGACCGGCTTTAACCGTATCAAACCGGACCAGACCGGCTCAAACCAGGGTTGACCAGCTCAAACCCGACCAGACTGGCTTAAACCGAACCAGACTGGCTCAAACAGGGTATTTACCGGCTCAAACCGGACTCAAACTGGACCAGAACGGCTCAAACCAGGTTAGACTAGCTCAAACCGGACCAGACGAGCTCAAACCGAATCAAACTGGACCAGACCGGCTCTTAGATCGCATCAAACCGGAGCACACCGGCTTCAACCAGTTTTGACCGGCTCAAATCGGACTCAAACCGGACCCGACCAGCTCAAACTGGAGTTGACCGGCTCAAACCGGACTCAAACCGCACCAGACCGTCTCAAACCAGTGTTCAACGGCTCGAACCAGACTCAAACCGGACCAGAACGGCACAAACCGGACCAGACACTCTCAAAGGGGATCAAAACGGACGAGACCAACTCAAACAGGTTTTGACCAGCTGAAACCGGACCAGACCAGCTCTAACCGGACTAAAATCGGACCAGACCGGCTGAAAACGGTTTTGACCTGCTGAAATCGGACCAGACCGCATCAAACGGGATCAAACCGGACCAGACCAGCTCAAACGGGATTTGACCAGCTCACAAAAGCCCAGACCGGCTCTACCGCATCAAACCGGACCAGACCGGCTCAAACCGGCTCAAACCGCACCAGACCGGCTCAAACAGGATTTGACCAGCTCACACCGGACCAGACCGCCTCAAACCGGTTTTGACCCGCTCAAATTGGACTCAAACCAGAACAGAATGGCTCAAACCACTTTTGACCAGCTCAAACCGGACCAGACAGACTCAAACTGGATCACACCGGACCAGGCTGGCCCTTACAAGCCGGACCAGACTGGCCCTTACACAGTCTCAAACTGGTTTTGATCGGCTCAATACGGACCAGAATGGCTCAAACCGGTTTTGACCAGCTCAAACCGGACCAGACCATCTCAAATCGCACTCAAACTGGACCAGACCTGCTCAAACCGGTTTGACCAGATCAAACCACAACAGACCAGCTCAAATCAAATCAAACCGGACCAGACCGGCTCTTAGACCGACTCAAACCAGACCAGCTCAAACCGGTTTTGACCTGCTCAAATCAGACTCAATCCGGACCAGATTGGCTCAAACCGAATCAAACCGGACCAGACCGGCTCTGAGACTGGCTCAAACTGGACCAGACCGGCTCAAACCGATTTTCACCAGCTCAAATCGGACTCAAACCGGACCAGACCGGGTATAAACGGATCTAACCAGACCAGACCCGCTCAAACCAGGGTTGACCAGCTCAAACCCGACCAGACTGGCTTGAACCGGACCAGACTGGGTCAAACAGGGTTTGACCAGCTCAAACTGGACTCAAACGGGACCATAACGGTTCAAACCGAGTTAGACTGGCTCAAACCGGACCAGAACGGCTGAGACTGGACGAGAACGCCTAAAACCGGTTTTGACCGACTCAAACCCGTACACACCGGCTAAAACCGGACCACACCGGCTCAAACTGGACTCAAACCAGACCAGAACGGATCAAACTGGTGTTGTCCGGCTCAAACCAGACTCAAACAGGACCAGACCGGCTCAAACCCGTTTTGACCGGCTCAAACTCGACCAGACTGGCTAAAACTGAACCAGACCGGCTGAAACCGGTGTTGACCAGCTCAAACAGGACTCAAACCGGACCAGACTGGCTCAAACCGGTTTTGAACGGCTCAAACCAGACCATACCATCTGAAACGAATCAAACCGGACCAGACCGGCTTAAACCAGATCAAACCGGATCAGTCCGGCTAAAACCGGTTTTGACCGGCTCAAATTGGACGAGAGCAGCACAAACCGAATTTGACCAGCGCAAACCAGACTCAAACAGGACCACATCGGCTCAAACCGGTTTTGATCAGCTCACAAAAGCCCAGACAGGCTCTATTGGATCAAACCGGACCACACCGTCTCAAACCGGCTCAAACCGCACTAGACCAGCTCGAACAGGATTTGACCAGCTCACACCGGACCAGACCGGCTCAAACCGGTTTTGATCGGCTCAAATTGGACTCAAACAGGAACAGACAGGCTCAAACCGGTTTTGACCAGCTCAAACCGGACCAGACAGACTCAAACCAGATCAAACCGGACCAGACCGGGCCTTAGACAGTGTCAAACCAGTTTTCATCAGCTCAATACGGACCAGAACGGCTTAAACCGGTTTTGACCGGCTGAAAACAGACCAGACCATCTCAAGCCTGACTCAAACCGGACCAGACCAGCTCAAACCGGCTTTCACCGGGTCTAACCTGAACAGACCGGCTCAACTGGATCAAACCGGACCAGACCGGCTTTAACCGGATCAAACCGGACCAGACCGGCGTAAACCAGGGTTGACCGGCTCAAGCCCGACCAGACTGGCTTAAACCGAACCAGATTGGCTCAAACAGGGTTTGACCAGCTCAAACCGGACTCAAACCAGACCAGAACGGCTCAAACCGTGTTAGACTGGCTGAAACCGGACCAGACCAGCTCAAACCGAATCAAACCGGACCACACCGGCTCTTAGAGTGGCTAAAACCGGACCAGACCGGCTCGAACCGGTGTTGACCAGCTCAAACCGGACTCAAACCGGATCAGAACGGCTCAAACCAGTTTTGAATGGCTCATACCAGACCATACTGGCTTAAACGAATCAAAACGTACCAGACCGGCTTACACCGAATCAAGCCGGACCAGACTGGCTCAAACCTGTCGCATACCGCTTTTGACCAGCTCATACCGGTCCAGACAGCCTCAAACCGGTATTGACTGGCTCAAACCGGACTCAAAGAGGACCAGACCAGGTCAAACCGGTTTTAAACTGCTCAAATCGAACTCAAACAGGAACAGACCGGCTCAAACCAGTTTTGAATGGCTCATACCAGATCATACCGGCTCAACCGAATCAAACCAGACCAGACAGGCTTAAACCGGATCAAACTGGACCAGACCGGCTCAAACCGGTTTTGACCAGCTCAAATCGGACAAGAGCTGCACAAACCGAATTTGACCTGCTCAAACCAGACTCAAAAAGGACCACACCAGCTCAAACCAGTTTTGACCAGCTCAAACCTGACAAGACCGGCTGAAACTGGACGAGACCGCCTCAAACCGGTTTTGACCGGCTCAAAGCGTACTAGACCGGCTGTAACCAACTTTGACCGGATCAAACTGCACTCAAACCGGACCAGATCGTCTCAAACTGGTGTTATCAGGCTCAAACAGGACTCTAACCGGACCAGACCGGCTCAAACCGGTTTTGAGCGGCTCAAACCAGACTCAAACCGGACCAGACCATCTCAAACACGTTTTGAGTGGCTCAAACACGACCAGACGGGCTGAAATCGCACGAGACTGGCTCAAACCGGTTTGGACCGGCTCAAACCAGACCAGACGGGCTCAACCAGATCAAAGCCAACCAGACCGGCTCAAACCAGATCAAACAGGACCAGAACCGCTCAAACCGAACCAAACCTGACAAGACCGGATCAAACCGGTTTTGACTGGCTCAAACTGGACTCAATCCGGACCCGACCGACTCAAATCGGTTTTAACCAGCTCAAACCAGACCATACCGGCTCAACCGGATCAAACCAGACCAGACCGGCTCAAACCGGACCAGACCGTTTCAAATTGCTCGCAAACCGCTTTTGACCAGCTCAAACCGCTCCAGACAGCCTCAAACCGGTTTTGACTGGCTCAAACCGGACTCAATCAGGACCAGACTGGGTCAAACTGGTTTTAAACGACTCGAATCGGATTCAAACAGGACCACACCAGCTCAAACCGGTTTTGACCGACTCAAACCCGACCAGACCGGCTAAAATTGGACGAGGCCGCCTCAATCCGGTTTTGACCGACTCAAACCCATCCAAACCGGCTAAAACCGGACCAGACCGGCTCAAACCGGTTTTGACCGGCTCAAAGGGGACTCAAACAGGACCAGACCGGGTCAAACCAGATCAAACCGGAGCATACTGGCTTAAACGTGTTTTGAACATATAAGACTGGCTCAAACCGGTTTTTAGCGGCTCAAATCGCACCAGACCGGCTCAAACTGGTTTTGACCGGCTCCAAACGGACTCAAACCGGTTTTGACCGGCACAAACCGGACCACACCGCCTCAAACCTGTTTTGAACGACTCAAACCAGACGAAAAACGTACCAGATCGGATCAAACCGGACTCAAACCGGACTAGACCAGCTCAAATCGGTTTTGATTGGCTGAAACCAGACAAGGACCAAACCGGCTCAAACCGGACTCAAACCAGACCAGAGCGGCTCAAAACGCTTTTGAACAGCTCAAACCAGACCAAACCGGCTCAAACGGATCAAACTGGACTAGACTGGCTCAACCCGGAACAAACCAGACTCAAACAGGACCACACTGGCTCAAACCGATTTTGACCGGCTCAAAGCCTACCAGACCAGCTGAAACTGGACAACACCGCCTCAAACCAGTTTTGACTGTCTCAAACCCGACCAAAACGGCTAAAACCAGACCAGACCGGCTCGAATCGGTTTTGACCGGCTCAAAGCGGACTAGACCGGCTCTAACCGGTTATGACCGGCTCAAACCGCACTCAAACCGGACCAGACCCTCTCAAACTGGTGTTGTCCAGCTCAAACCTGACTCAAACCGGCCAGACCGGATCAAACCGGGTTTGACCGGCTCAAACCGGACTCAAACCGGAGCAGACCGTCTCAAACCCGTTTTGACCGGCTCAAACCCAACCAGACCGGCTGAAACCGGACGAGACCGGCTCAAACCGGTTTGGACCGGCTCAAACCAGACCAGACTGGATCAACCAGATCAAAGTGTACCAGACCGGCTCAAACCGGATCAAACCGGACAAGAACCATGGAAACCGGATCAAACCGGACCAGAACGGCTCAAACTGGTTTGGTCCGGTTCAAACCAGACCAGACTGGCTTAACCAGATCAAAGCAGACCAGACAGAATCAAACCGGATCAAACTGGACCAGATCGGACCTTAGACAGTCTCAAACCCGTTTTGATCGGCTCAATTCGGACCAGAACGAATCAAACCGGTTTTGACCGGCTCAAACCGGACCAGACCATCTCAAACCCGTTTTGACTGTGTCAAACCACAACAGACTGGCTCAACCGCATCGAAACGGACCAGACCGGCTTTAACCGGATCAAACCGGACCAGACCGGCTCAAACCAGGGTTGACCGGCTCAAACCCGACCAGACTGGCTTAAACCGAACCAGACTGGCTCAAACAGGGTATTTACTGGCTCAAACCGGACTCAAACCGGACCAGAACGGCTCAAACCGGGTTAGACTGCCTCAAACCGGACCAGACGAGCTCAAACCGAATCAAACTGGACCAGACCGGCTCTTAGACCGCATCAAACCGGAACACACCAGCTTCAACCAGTTTTGACCGTCTCAAATCGGTCTCAAACCCGACCCGACCGGCTCATAACGCTTTTGAACAGCTCAAACCAGACCAAACCGGCTCAAAAGGATCAAACTGGACTAGACTGGCTCAAACAGGATTTCACCAGCTCAAACCGGACCAGACCGGCTTCTAGACTAGCTCAAACTGATTTTGAACGGCTCAAATCGGACCAGACCGGCACAAACCGGTTTTGACCGGCTCAAACTGGGCTCAAATCGGAGCAGACCAACTCAAACCATTGTTTACCGGCTCAAACCGGAATCAAACTGGGCCAGACCGGCTCAAAGTGGTGCACACTCAGGGGAGCGCTCACTCAGGGGAGTGCACACTCAGGATAGTGCGCACTCAGTGGAGTCCTCACACAGGCGAGTGCACACTCAGGGGAGTTCACACACTGGGGAGTGCTCACTCAGTGGAGCACACACCCAGGGGAGGACACACTCAGGAGAGTGCACACTCAGGGGAGGGCACACTCAGGGGATCCTCTCTCAGGCGAGTTCACACTCAGGGGAGTGCACACTCAGGGATATCTTCACCCAGGCGAGTTCACACTCAGGGGAGCGCGCACTCAGGGGAGTGCTCCCTCGGGGAGTGCACACTCAGGGGAGAGCACACACAGGGGAGTGTACACTCAGGGGAGTCCTCACTCAGGAGAGTGCGAACTCAGAGGATTGCACACACAGGGTAGTCCACACTCAGGAGAGTGTGAACGCAGGGGAGTGCACACTCAGGGGAGTGCTCACTCAGGGGAGTGCACACTCAGGAGAGTCCTCACTCAGGCGAGTGCACATCAGGATAGTCCTCACTCAGCGGAGTGCTCACTCAGGGTACTGCTCACTCAGGGGAGCGCTCACTCAGGGGAGCGCACACTCAGGGGAGCGCACACTCAAGGGAGCGCAAAATCAGGGGAGTGCACACTCAGGGGAGTCCTCACTCAGGAGAGTGCAAACTCAGAGGAGTGCACACTCAGCGGACTGCTCATACAGGGGACTGCACACTAAGGGGAGTGTTCATTCAGGCTAGTGCAAATTCAGGGGAGTGCATACTCACGGGAGCACTCACACAGAGGAGTTTCCACTAAAGTGAGCGCACACTCAGGGGAGTGCACAATCAGGGGAGTCCTCACACAGGCGAGTGCGCTCTCAGGAGAGCGCTCACTCATTGGATGCACACTCAGGATAGTGCGCACTCAGTGGAGTCCTCACTCAGGGGAGTACGAACTCAGAGGAGTGAACACTCAGGGGAGCGCTCAGCCAGGGGAGTGCACACCCTGGGGAGTGAACACTCAGGGGAGTGAACACTCAGGGGAGTGCACAGTCAGGGGTCTCTTCACATAGGCGAGTTCACATTCAGGGGAGTGCGCACTCAGGGGAGCGCTCACTCAGGGGAGTGCACGCTCAGGGAAGTGCACACTCAGGGGAGTGCACACCCTGGGGAGTGAACACTCACGGGAGTGCACACTCAGGGGAGTGCATACTCAGGGGTGTCTTAACCCGGGCGAGCGCACAGTCAGGGGAGTGCTCACTCAGGGGTGTGCTCACTCAGGGGTGTGCACACTCACTGGAGTCCACACTCAGGGAAGTCCTCACTCGTTAGAGTGGGAACTCAGAAGAGTGCACACTCAGGGGAGGGCTCACACAAAGGAGTCATCACTCAAGCGAGTGCCCCCTCAGGAGACCGCTCACTCAGGGGAGTGCACACTCAGGGGAGCCTCACTCTGGCGAGTTCACACTCAGGGGAGTGCACACTCAGGGGTGTCTTCACCCAGGCGAGTTCACACTCAAGGGAGCACAAACTCAGGGGAGTGCACACTCATGGGAGTCCTCACTCAGGAGAGTGCGAACTCAGAGGAGTGCACACTCAGCGGAGTGCTCATTCAGGGGACTGCACAGTAAGGGGAGTCTTCACTCCGGCAAGTGCACATTCAGGGGAGTGCACACTCAGGGAAACGCTCACTCAGTGGAGTTTCCAGTAAAGTGAGCACACACTCAGGGGAGTGCACACTCAGGGGAGTCCTCACACAGATGAGTGCACACTCAGGAGAGCGCTAACTCATGGGAGTGCACACTCAGGATAGTGTGCACTCAGTAGAGTCCTCACTCAGGGGAGTGCACACTTAGGGGAGCGCACACTCAGGGGAGCGCACACTCAGGGTAGGGCACACCAGGAGAGTACTAACTCAGGAGAGTGCGAACTCAGAGGAGTGCACATTCAGCAGAGTGCTAACTCAGGGGAGTGCACACTCAGGGATATCCTCACTCAGGCGAGTGCACACTCAGGGGAGTGCACACTCAGGGGAGTGCACACTCAAGTGAGCATACACTCGGGAGTGCACACTCAAGGGAGTCCTCACTCAGGCGAGTTCACACTCATGGGTGTGCACACTCAGTAGTCCTCACTCACGCGAGTGCACACTCAGGGGAGTGCCCACTCAGGGGAGGGCTCACTCAGGGCAGTGCACACTCAGGGGAGCTCACAATCTGGGGAGCGCACTCCCAGGGGAGTTCACACTCAGCCGGGTCCTCACGTAGGAGAGTGCGAACTCAGAGGAGTGCACACTCAGGGGAGTGCTCATTCACGGGATTACACACTCAGGGGAGTCCTCAGTCAGACGACGGCACACTCAGGGGAGTGCACACTCAGGGAGGCGCTCACGAAGTGGAGTGCCCCTCAGGTGAGCGCTTACTCAGAGGAGTGCACACTCAGGAGATCAAACCGGAGCACACCGGCTCAAACAGGATTTGACCAGCTCAATCCGGACCAGACCAGCTCAACTGGTTTTGACCGGCTCAAACTGGAGCAGAGTGGATGAAACTGGTTAGGATCGGCTCAAACCAGACCAGACCAGCTGAATCGGATCAAACAGGACCAGACCGGCTTAAACAGGTGTTGACAGGCTCAAACCGGTTCAGACCGGCTCAAACCAGTTCAAACAGAAACCAGACCGGCTTAAACCGGATTAATCCGCACCAGACCGGCTCAAACCAGTTTTGACCGCCTCAAATCAGACCAGACAGGCACTAACCGGTTTTGACTGGCTCAAACCATACTCAAACCGGACCAGACTGGCTCAAACCGGTTTTGACCAGCCCAAACCCGACCAGACCGGCTGAAACCGGACCAGACCAACTCAAACCGGTTTTGAACGGCTCAAACACGACCTGATCGGATAAAACCGCACCAGACCGGCTCAAACTGGTCCAGACCGGCTCAAACCGGTTTTCACCGGCTCAAACCCGACCAGACCGGCTCAAACCGGCTAAAACCGGACCAGACCCGGTCGAACCAGGTTTGTCTGGCTGAAACCGGACTCAAACCCTAACAGACCGCCTCATACCTGGTTTGACCGGCTGAATTCGGACTCATACTGGACTAGATTGGCTCAAATCGGTTTTGACCAGCTCAAACCTGACCAGAATGGCACAAACCGGATCAAACCGGACCAGTCTGGTTCAATCCAGTTTGGACCGGCTCAAACCGGACCAGACGGGCAAAAACCAGTCCAGACCCGCTTAAACCGGATCAAACCGGACCAGACCAGCTCTTAGACCATCTCAAACCGGTTTTGATCGGCTCAATAGGGACCAGACCGGCTCAAACCGGACCAGACCGGCTAAAACTGGTGTTGACCGTCTGAAACCAAACCAGATTGCCTTAAACCGGACCAGACTGGCTCAAAACGAGTTTGACCTGTTCAAGCAGGATTCAAACCATACCAGACCTTCTCCAACCGGGTTTGACCAGCTCAAACCGGACCAGAACCGCTTAAAACGGATCAAACCGGACCAGACCGGCCCTTAGACCGGCTCAAACCGGTTTTGACCGGCTCAAACCGGTGTTGAACGGTTCAAACCAGACCAGACTGTCTCAAACCGGTGTTGACCGGCTCAAACCAGACCAGACACGCTCAAACGGGTTTTCACCGGCTCAAACCAGATCATAGCGGCTCAACCGGATCAAACCGGACCAGACCGGCTTAAACCAGATCAAACCGGACCACATCGGCCAAAACCAGACCAGACAAGCTCAAACCAGTTTTGACCGGCTCAAACCCGACCAGAACGGTTAAAACCGGACCAGACTGGTTCAAACCGGACTCAAACCGGAGGAGACCGGCTCAAACCGGTTTTGACCGGCTCAAATCGGAAAAGAGCAGCACAAACCGATTTTGACCATCTCAAACCATACTCAAACAGGACCAGATTGACTCAAACCAGACTGGCTCACATCAGATTTGACCGGCTCAAACCGAACCAGACCGGCTCAACCGGATCAAACCGGACCAGACCGGCTTATACCGGATCAAACCGGCCCAGATTGGCTCTTAGACCGTCTCAAACCGGTTTTGATCTGCTCAATACGGACCAGAACGGCTCAAACCGGATTTGACCAGCTAAAACCGGACCACACCGTCTCAAACCGGACTCAAACCGGACCAGACCTTCTCAAACTGGTGTTGACCACCTCAAACCGAACTCAAACTGGACAAGACCGGCTCCAACCGGTGTTGACCAGCTCAAACCGGACTCAAACCGGACCAGACCGGCTCAAACCGGGTTTGACTGGCTTAAACCAGACCATACCAGCTCAACCAGATCAAACCGGACCAGACCGGCTTAAACTGGATCAAACCGGCCCAGACCGGCTCAAACCGGTTTTGACCGGCTCAAATCGGACCAGACCGCATCAAACTGGATCAAACCGGACCACACTGGCTCAAACCAGTTTTCACCAGCTCAAAAAAGCCCAGACCGGCTCTACCGGATCAAACCGCACCAGACCGGCTCAAACCGGCTCAAACCACACCAGACCAGCTTAAACAGGATTTGACCAGCTCACACCGGACCAGAGCGGCTCAAACCGGTTTTGACCGGCTCAAATTGGACTCAAACCGGAACAGACCGGCTCAAACCTGTTTTGACCAGCTGAAACCGGAGCAGACAGAATCTAACCGGATCAAACCGGAACAGATGGGCCCTTAGACAGTCTCAAACTGGTTTTGATCGGCTCAATACGGACCGGAATGGCTCAAACCCGTTTTGACCGGCTCAAACCGAACCAGACCATCTCAAACCGGACCCAAACCAGACCAGAACAGCTCAAACCGGTTTTGACCGGGTCAAATTGGACTCAAACCGGAACAGACCGGCTCAAACCTGTTTGAGCGGCACAAATCGGACTCAAACCGGACCAGACTGGCTGAAACTGGGGTTGACCAGCTCAAACCTGATTCAAACTGGACCAGACCATCTCACACCGGTGTTGACCGGCTCGAACCAGACTCAAACCCGACCAGAAGGGCTCAAACCTGACCAGACAGGCTCAAACTGGATCAAAACGGACCAGACCAGCTCAAACCAGTTTTGACCAGCTGAAACCGGACCAGACCGGCTCAAATCGGATCAAACCGAACCAGAGAGGCTCAACCAGATCAAACTGGACCAGACCGGCTTGGACCGGATCAACCCAGCCCAGACCGGCTCTTAGACCGTCTCAAACCGGTTTTGATCCACTCAATACGGACCAGAACGGCTCAAACAGGTTTTGACCGGCTCAAATTGGACTCAAACTGGAACAGACCCGCTCAAACCTGTTTTGACCAGCTCAAACCGCACCAGAAAGAAACAAACCGGATCGAACCGGACCAGACTGGCTTAAACCGAATCAAACTGGCTCAAACAGAGTTTGACCGTCTCAAACCAGACTCAAACCGGACCAGAACGTCTCAAACCGGGTTAGACTGGCTCTAACCGGACCAGACCAGCTCAAACCGGTTTTGACCGGCTCAAATCGGACTCAAACCGGAACAGACCGGCTCAAACCATGTGTTGACCACCTCAAATCGGACTCAAACCGGACCAGACCGGCTCAAACCGATGTGGACCGGCTCGAACAATCATCAAACTGGACCAGAACGGCTCAAACCGGACCAGACTGGCTCAAACCGGATCAAAACGGACCAGACCGGCTCAAACCGGTTTTGAGCAGCTGAAACCGGACCTGACCAGTTCAAACCGGACTCAAACCGAACCAGACCAGCTGAAAACGATTTTGACCGGCTCAAATCGGACCAGACCAGCTCAAACCGGTTTTGACCAGCTCAGAAAAGCCCAGACCGGCTCTACCAGATCAAACCAGACCAGACCATTTCAAACCGATTCAAATCGAATCAAACCGTACCAGACGGGCTCTTAGAACAGAGCAAACCTGATCATACCAGCTCACACCGGTTTTAACCGGGTCAAACCAGAACAGACCGGCTCAACCAGATCAAACCGGACAAGACCGGCTTTAACTGGATCAAACCGGACTACAACGGCTCAAACCAGGGTTGACCGGCTCAACCACGACCAGACTGGCTTAAACCGAACCAGACTGGCTCAAACACTGTTTGACCGGCTCAAACCAGACTCAAACCGGACCAGAACGGCACAAACCAGGTTAGACTGGCTCAAACCAGACCAGACCGTCTCAAACCAGACTCAAACCGGACCAGACCGTCTCAAACCCGTTTTGACCCGTCAAACCGACCAGACCGGCTGAAACCAGATGAGACCGGCTCAAACCGGTTTGGACCGGCTCAAACCAGACCAGACTGGCTCAACCAGATCAAAGCAGACCAGACTGGCTCAAACCGGATCAAACCGGACCAGAACCGCTGAAACCAGATCACACTGGACCAGACCGGCTCAAACCGGTTTTAACCAGCTCAAATCCGATCAGACCTCCTGAAACGGGACGAGACCGCCTCAAACCAGTTTTCACAAGCTCAAATCGGACCAGACCGGCCCAAACCGGTTTTGACCGGCTCAAACCCGACCAGACCATCCTAAACCGGACGAACAGGCTCAAACCGGTTTTGACCGGCTCAAACCCTACCCAACCGGCTAAAACCGGACCAGTTCCGTTCAAACAGGACTCAAACCGTTATAGGAATAGACCGGCTCAAACTGGTTTTGACCAGCTCAAATCAGACCAGAGCAGCACAAACCGATTGTAACCAGCTCAAACCACACTCAAACAGGACCAGACCGGCTCAAACCGGTTTTCACCAGCTCAAACCCGACCAGACCGGCTGAAAACGGACGAGACCAGCTGAAACTGGTTTTGACCGGGTAAACCCCGAACAGACCGGCTAAAAAGGAGCAGACTGGCTCAGACCAGTTTTGACCGGCTAAAATCGGACCAGACTGGCTCAAACCAATTTTCACCGGCTCAAAGCGGACTAGACCGGCTCTAACCGGTTATGACTGGCTCAAACCACAGTCAAACTGGACCAGACCGTCTCAAACTGGTGTTGTCCGGCTCAAACCGGACTCAAACCGGGCCAGACCGGCTCAAACCGGTTTTGACCGGCTCAAACCGGACTCAAACCGGACCAGACCGTCTCATACCAGTTTTGACTGGTTCAAACCCGACCAGACCGGCTGAAACCGGACGAGACCGGCTCAATCCGGTTTGGACCGACTCAAACAAGACCAGACAGGCTCAACCAGATCAAAGCGGACCAGACCGGCTCAAACCGGATCATACCGGACCAGAATCGCTGAAACCAGATCAAACCGTACCAGACCGGCTCAAACCAGTTTTAACCGGCTCAAACCCGACCAGACCGGCTGAAATAGGACGAGACAGCATCAAACCAGTTTTGACCGGGTCAAATCAGACCACACCGGCAAAAACCGGTTTTGACCGGCTCAAACCCGACCAGACCGTCTGAAACCGGACCAGACAGGCTCAAACCGGTTTTGACTGGCTAAAACACTAAGAGACTGGCTAAAACCGGACCAGACCGGTTCAAAGCGGACTCAAACAGGAATAGACCGGCTCAAACCGGTTTTGACCGGCTCAAATCGGACCACAGCAGCACAAACCAATTTTGACCGGCTCAAACCTCACTCAAACAGTACCAGACCAGATCAAACCGGTTTTCACCGGCTCAAACTCGACCAGACCGGCTGAAACCGCACGAGACCCGGCTGAAACCGGTTTTGAACGGGTCAACGCCAACCAGACCAACTAAAACAGGACCAGACTGGCTCAGACCACTTTTGATAGGCTCAAACCGAACCAGATCGCCGGAACTGGATCAAACCGGACCAAACCGGCTCGTAGACCGTCTCAAACCGGTTTTGATAAGCTCAAAACGGACCAGAACGGCTCAAACCGGTTTTCACCGGCTCAACCCGGACCAGATCGTAGCAAACGGGACTCACACACGACCAGACCAGCTGAAACTGGACGAGACCGCCTCAAACCGGTTTTGACTGACTGAAACCTGTCCAGACCGGATAAAACCGGACCAGACCGGCTCAAACCGGTTTTGACTGGCTCCAAACGGACTAGACCGGCTCTAAACGGTTATGACCGGCTCAAACTGCACTCAAACCGGACCAGACCGTCTCAAACTGGTGTTGTCCGGCTCAAACCGGACTCAAACCGGACCAGTCCGACTCAAACCGGTTTTGACCGGCTAAAACCGGACTCAAACCGGAACAGACCGTCTCAAACCCGTTTTGACCGCCTCAAACCCGACCAGACAGGCTGAAACCGGACGAGACCGGCTCAAACTGGTTTGGACCGGCTGAAACCAGACCAGACTGGCCCAACCAGGTCAAAGCGGACCAGACAGGCTCAAACCGGATCCAACAGAACCAGGAAGGCTCAAACCGGATCAAACCGGACCAGACCGGTTCAAACCGGTTTTGACTGGCTCAAACTGGACACAATCCAGAACTGACCCGCTCAAACCGATTTTAACTGACTCAAAGCAAACCATACCGGATCAACTGTATCAAACCGGACCTGACCGGGTCAAACCGGACCAGACCGGCTCAAACCAGTCGCAAACTGCTTTTGACCAGCTGAAACCGGTCCAGACCGCCTCATACCGGTTTTGACTGGCTCAAAACGGACTCAAACAGGACCAGAACGGGTCAAACCGGTTTTAAACGGCTCAAATCAACCTCAAACAGGAACAGACCGGATCAAACAGGTTTTGACCGTCACAAACCGGACCAGACCGGTTCAAACCCGATCAAACGGGACCAGACCGGCTCAAACCTGTTTTGACCGTATTAGACTGGCTCAAACCAGTTTTTAGCGGCTCAAATCGCACTAGACCGGTTCAAACCGGTTTTGACCGGCTCCAAACGGACTCAAACTGGTTTTGACCGGAACAAACCGGACCACACCACCTCAGACCTGTTTTGAATGGCTCAAACCAGACGCAAAACGTACCAGACCAGCTTAAACCGGACTCAAACCGGACTAGACCAGCTCAAATCGGTTTTGATCGGCTCAAACCGGACAAGGACCAAACCGGCAAAAACCGGACTCAAACCAGACCAGACCGGCTCAAACCAGTTTTAACCGGCTCAAACCCGACCTTACCGGATGAAATGGGACGAGACCCGCCTCAAACCGGTTTTAACCGGGTCAAATCAGACGAGACCGGAACAAACCGGGTTTGACCGGCTCAAACCCGACCAGACTGTCTGAAACCGGACCAGACAGGCTCAAATCGGTTTTGACCGGCTCTAACCCTACCAGACCGGCTAAAACCGGACCAGACCCGTTCATGCAGGACTCAAACGGGAATAGACCGGCTCAAACCGGTTTTGATGGGCTCAAATCGGACCAGAGCAGCACACACCGATTTTGACCGGCTCAAACCTGACTCAAACTGAACCAGATCGGCTCAAACCGGTGTTGACCAGCTCAAACCGGACTCAAACCGGACTAGACAGTCTCAAACCGGTTTTGAACAGCTCAAACCAGACCATACCGGCTGAAACGAATCAAACCGGACCAGACCGGATTAAACCGGATCAAACCGGACCAGACAGGCTCAAACCGGTTTTGACTGGCTCAAATCAGGCGGGAGCCTCACAAACCGAATTTGACCAGCTACAACCAGACTCAAACAGGACCACACCGGCTGAAACCAGTTTTGACCGTATGAGACTGGCTCAAACCGGTTTTTAGCGGCTCAAATCTCACTAAACCGGTTCAAACCGGTTTTGACCGGCTCCAAAGCGACACAAACTGGTTTTGACCGGATCAAACCGGACCACACCACCTCAAACCTGCTTTGACCGGCTCAAACCAGACGCGAAACGTACCAGACCAGCTCAAACCGGAATCAAACTGGACTAGACCGTTTCAAATCGGTTTTGATGGGCTCAAACTGGACAAGGACCAAACCGGCTCAAACCGGACTCAAACCGGACCAGACCGGCTCAAACCGGTTTTGAACGGCTCAAACCAGACCATACCGCCTCAACCGAATCAAACCGGACCAGACCGCCTTAAACCAGATCAAACCGGACCAGACCGGGTCAAACCGGTTTTGACTGGCTCAAATCGGAGGAGAGCAGCACAAACCAAATTTGACCAGCTCAAACCAGACTCAAACAGGACCACACCGGCTCAAAACAGTTTTGACTGACTCAAACCCGACCAGACCAGCTAAAACTGGAAGAGACCGCTACAAACAGGTTTTGACCGACTCAAACCCGTCCAAACCGGCTAAAACCGGACCAGAACGGCTCAAACCGGTTTTGACCGGCTCAAAGTGGACTACACCGGCTCTAACCGGATATGACCAGCTCAAACCGCTCTCAAACCGGACCAGACCGTTTCAAACTGGTCATGTCTGGCACAAACTGCACTCAAACCGGACCAGAAGGGCTAAGACCGGTTTTGACTGGCGCAAATCGGACCAGAGCAGCACAAACCGAATTTGACCAGCTCAATCTAGACTCAAACAGGACCACACCGGCTCAAACGGGTTTTGACCAGCTCATACTGGACTCAAACCGGACCAGACCGTCTCAAGCCGGTTTTGACCGGCTCAAACCCTACCAGACCGGCTAAAACCGGACCAGACCCGTTCAAACCGGACTCAAACAGGAATAGAACGGCTCAAACCGGTTTTAACCGGCTCAAATCGGACCAGAGCAGCACAAACCGATTTTGACCGGCTCAAACCAGATTCAATCAGGACCAGACCGGCTCAAACCGGTTTTCACCGGCTCAAACCCCACCAGACCGGCTGAAACCGGACAAGACCGGCTGAAACCGGTTTTGACCAGGTCAACCACGACCAGACCAACTAAAACTGGAACGCACTGACTCAGACCACTTTTGACCGGCTCAAACCGAACAGGAATGGCTCAACCGGATCAAACCGGACCAGACTGGCTTATACCGGATCAAACCGGACCAGACCGGCTCTTAGACCATCTCAAACCGGTTTTGATAAGCTCAAAATGAACCAGAACGGCTCAAACCGGTTTTGACCGGCTCAAACCGGACCAGACCGTCTCAAACCAGACTCAAACCGGACCAGAACGTCTCCAACCCGTTTTGACTGGCTCAAACCCGACCAGACTGGGTGAATCCGGACGAGACCGGCTCAAACCGGTTTGGACCGACTCAAACCAGACGAGACTTGCTTAACTAGATCAAAGCGGACCAGACCGGTTCAAACCGGATCAAAGTGGACCAGAAATGCTGAAACCGAATCAAACCGGACCACAGCGGCTCAAACCGGTTTTAACCGGCTCAAACCCGACCTGACCGGCTGAAATGGGACGAGACCGCCTCAAACCGGTCTTAACCGGGTCAAATCGGACCAGACCGGAACAAACCAGCTTTGACCGGCTCAAACCCGACCAGACCGTCTGAAACCAGACCAGACAGGCTCAAATCGGTTTTGACCGGTTCTAACCCTACCAGACCGGCTAAAACCGGACCATACCCGTTCATACAGGACTCAAACGGGAATAGACTGGCTCAAACCGGTTTTGATGGGCTCAAATCGGACCAGAGCAGCACAAACCGATTTTGACTGGCTCAATTCGGACTCAAACTGGACCAGACCGTCTCAAACCGGTGCTGACCAGCTCAAACCGGACTCAAACCGGACCAGACAGGCTCAAACCGGTTTTGAACGGCTCAAACCAGACCATACCGGCTGAAACGAATCAAACCGGACCAGACCGGCTTAAACCGGATCAAACCGGACCAGACAGGCTCAAACCGGTTTTGACCGGCTCAAATCGGGCGAGAGCCTCACAAACCGAATTTGACCATCTAAAACCAGATTCAAACAGGACCACACCGGCTGAAACCGGTTTTGACCAGCTGAAACCCGACTAGACTGGATGAAACTGGACGAGACCGCCTCAAACCGGTTTTGACCGACTCAAACCCGTCCAGACCGGCTAAAACCGGACCAGACTGGCTCAAACCGGTTTTGACCGGCTCAAAGCGGACTAAACCGGCTGTAACCGATTTTGACCGGATCAAACTTCACTCAAACCGGACCAGATCGTCTCAAACTGGTGTTGTCCGGCTCAAACCGGACTCAAACCGGACCAGACCGTCTCAAACCCGTTTTGACCGGCTCAAACCCTACCAGACCAGTTGAAATCGGATGAGACCAGCTCAAACCGGTTTGGACTGGCTCACACCAGACCAGACTGGCTCAACCAGTTCAAAGCCGACCAGACAGGCTCAAACCGGATCAAACAGGACCAGAACCACTCAAACCGGATAAAACCGAACCAGACCGGCTCAAACCGGATTTGACTGGCTCAAACTGGCCCCAATCCGGGCCCGACCGGCTCAAACCGGTTTTTACCACCTCAAACCAGACCATACCGGCTCAACCGGATCAAACCGGACCAGACTGGCTCAAACCGGACCAGACCAGCTTAAATCAGATCAAACCAGACCAGTCCGGCTAAAACCGGTGTTGACCGGCTCAAATCGGACGAGAGCAACACAAACCGAAATTGACCAGCTCAAACCAGACTCTAACAGGACCACACCAGCTCAAACCGGTTTTGATCGGCTCAAACCCAACCAGACCGGCTGAAACTGGACGAGACCGCATCAAACCGGTTTTGACCGACTCAAACCCGTCCAGACCGGCTAAAACCGGACCAGACCGGCTCAAACCGCTTTCGGCCGGCTCAAAGCGGACTAGCCCGGCTCTAAACGGTTACGACCGGCTCAAGCTGCCCTCAAACCGGACCAGATCGTCTCAAATTGCTGTTGTCTGGGTCAAACCGGACTCAAAGCAGACCAGACCGGCTCACACCCGTTTTGACTGGCTGAAACCCGACCAGACCAGTGGAAACCGGATGAGACCGGCTCAAACCGGTTTGGACCAGCTCAAACCAGACTAGACTGGCTCAACCAGATCCAAGCAGACCAGACCGGCTCAAACCGGATCAAACCGAACCAGAACCACTGAAACCGGATCAAACCAGACCAGACCGGCTCTAATTGGTCGCAAATCGCTTTTGACCAGTTGAAACCGGTCCAGACAGCCTCAAACCGGTTTTGACTGGCTCAAAACGGACTCAAACAGGACGAGACTGAGTCAAACCGGTTTTAAACGGCTCAAATCGAACTCAAACAGGAACAGACCGGCTCAAACAGGGTTTGACCGTCTCAAACCAGACCAGACCGGCTCAAGCGGATCAAACCGGACCAGACCGGCTTCAACCGGATCAAACCGGTTTTGACCATCACAAACCTGACCAGACTGGTTCAAACCCGATCAAACGGGACCAGACCGGCTCAAACCTGTTTTGAACGTATTAGACTGGCTCAAACCGGTTTTTAGCGGCTCAAATCGCACTAGACCGGTTCAAACCGGTTTTGACCGGCTCCAAACGGACTCAAACTGGTTTTGACCGGAACAAACCGGACCACACCGCCTCAAACCTGTTTTCACCGGCTCAAACCGGACGCAAAATGTACCAGACCGGCTCAAACCGGACTCAAACCGGACTAGACCGGATCAAATCGGTTTTGATCGGCTCAAACCGAAAAAGGACCAAACCGGCTCAAACCGGACTCAAACCGGACCAGACTGGCTCAAACCGGTTTTGAACGGCTCAAACCAGACCATACCGGCTCAACCGAATCAAACCGGACCAGAACAGCTTAAACCGGATCAAACCGGACCAGACCGGCTCAAACCGGTTTTGACCGACTCAAATCGGAGGAGAGCAGCACAAACCGAATTTGATCAGCTCAAACCAGACTGAAACAGGACCACACCGGCTCAAACCGGATTTGACCGACTCAAACCCGACCAGACCAGTTAAAACTGGACGAGACTGCCTCAAACCGGTTTTGACCGACTTAAACCCGTCCAGACCGGATAAAACCAGACCAGACCGGATCAAACCGGTTTTGACTGGCTCAAAGCGGACTAGACCGGCTCTAATCGGTTATGACTGGCTCAAACCACCCTCAAACCAGACCAGACTGTCTCAAACTGGTGTTGTCCGGCTCAAACCGCACTCAAACCGGACCAGAACGGCTCAGACCGGTTTTGACCAGCTCAAATCGGACCAGAGCCGCACAAACCGAATTTGACCAGCTCAAACCAGACTCAAACAGGACCACAACGGCTCAAACCGGTTTTGACCGGCTCAAACCCGGACAGACAGGCTGAAACTGGACGAGACCACCTCAAACTGGTTTTGACCAAATCAAACCCGTCCAGACTGGCTAAAACCAGAGCACGCTCAGGGAAGTGCACACTCAGGGGAGTGCACACCCTGGGGAGGGATCACTCAGGGGAGTGCACACTCAGGGGAGTGCACACTCAGGGGTGTCTTAACCCAGGCGAGCACACAGTCAGGGGAGTGCGCACTCAGGGGTGTGCTCACTCAGGGGAGTGCACACTCAGGGGAGTCCACACTCAGGGAAGTCCTCACTCGTTAGAGTGCGAACTCAGAAGTGTGCACACTCAGGGGAGGGCTCACTCAAAGGAGTCATCACTCAAGCGAGTGCCCCCTCAGGAGACCGCTCACTCAGGGGAGTGCACACTCCGGGGAGCCTGACTCAGGCGAGTTCACACTCAGGGGAGTGCACACTCACGGGTGTCTTCACCCAGGCGAGTTCACACCCAAGGGAGCGCGAAATCAGGGGAGTGTACACTTAGGGGAGTCCTCACTCAGGAGAGTGTGAACTCAGAGGAGTGCACACTCAGCGTAGTGCTCATTCAGGGGACTGCACACTAAGGGTAGTCTTCACTCAGGCAAGTGCACATTCAGGGGACTGCACACTCAGGGGAGTGCTCACTCAGGGGAGTTTGCATTAAAGTGAGCGCACACTCAGAGGAGTGCACACTCAGGGGAGCGCACCCTCAGGGTAGGGCACATTCAGGGTTGCCTTCACCCATGCGATTGCACACTCAGGGGAGTACGCACTCAGGGGAGCGCACACTCAGGGGAGTGCACACCGTGAAGAGTGAACACTCAGGGGAGTGCACACCCACGGGAGCACACACTCAGGGGTGTCCACACCCAGGCGAATGCACACTCAGGGGTGTGTACACTCAGGGGAGTGCTCACTCAGAGGAGTGCACACTCAGGGGAGAGCACACTCAGGGGAGTGTACACTCAGGGGAGTGCACATTCAGTGGAGTGCATGCTCAGGGGAGTACTCACTCAGGCGAGTTCACACTCAGGGGAGTGCACACTCAGGGGTGTCCTCACTCAGGCGAGAATTCACTCAGGGGAGTGCACATTCAGGGGAGACCTCACTCAGGCGAGTGCACACTCAGGGGAGTTCGCACACAGGGGAGTGCACACTCAGTGGAGTGCGCACTCAGGGGAGTGCACACTCAGGTGAGCATGCACTCAGGGGAGTGCACACTCAGGGAAGTCCTCACTCAGGCGAGTTCTCACTCAGTAGTCCTCACTCAGGCGAGTGCACACACAGGGGAGAGCACACTCAGGGGAGTTTACACTCAGGGGAGTGCTCATTCAGGGGAGTTCACACTCAGGGGAGTGCACACTCAGGGGTGTCCTCACTCAGGCGAGTGCACACTCGGGAGTGTGCACTCAGGGGAGTGCACATTCAGGGGAGCGTGCACTCAGGGGAGTGCACACTAAGGAGAGTCCTCACTCAGGCGAGTTCACACTCAGTAGTCCTCACTCAGGCGAGTGCACACTCAGGGGAGTGCACACTCAGGGGAGTGCACACTCAGAGGAGCGCTCACTCAGGGGAGTTTTCAGTAAAGTGAGCGCACACTCAGGGGAGTGCACACTCAGGGGAGTACTCACACAGGCGAGTGCACACTCAAGGGTGTCCTCACACAGGTGAGTGTACACACAGGGGAGTGCACACTTAGGGGAGCACTCACTCAAGGGAGTGCACACTCAGGGGAGTGCACACTCAGGGGAGCGCTCACTCAGGGGAGTGCACACCAGGAGAGTCCTCACTCAGGAGAGTGCGAACTCAGAGGAGTGCACATTCAGCAGAGTGCTAACTCAGGGGAGTGCACACTCAGGGATGTCCTCACTCAGGCGAGTGCACACTCAGGGGAGTGCACACTCATGGGCGTGCACACTCAAGTGAGCATACACTCAGGGGAGTGCACACTCAAGGGAATCCTCACTCAGGCGAGTTCACACTCATGGGTGTGCACTCTCAGTAGTCCTCACTCAGACGAGTGCACAGTCAGGGGAGTGCCCACTCAGAGGAGTGCTCACTCAGGGCAGTGCACACCCAGGGGAGCGCACAATCTGAGGAGCGCACACTCGGGGGAGTTCACACTCAGCCTGGTCCTCACGTAGGAGAGTGCAAACTCAGAGGAGTGCACACTCAGGGGAGTGCTCATTCAGGGGAGTACACACTCAGGGGAGTCCTCACTCAGACGACCCCACACTCAGGGGAGTGCACACTCAGGGAGGCGCTCACGAAGCGGAGTGCCCCTCAGGTGGGCGCTTACTCAGGGGAGTGCACACTCAGGGGTCAAACCTGACCAGACCGGCTCAAACAGGTTTTGACCAGGTCAATCCGGACCAGACCGACTCAACCGGTTTTGACCAGCTCAAACTGGAGCAGACCGGCTGAAACACGTTAGGATCGGCTCAAACCAGACCAGAGCAGCTGAATCGGATCAAACAGGACCAGACCGGATTAAACCGGTGTTGACAGGCTCAAAGCGGGCGACACCGGCTCAAACCGGATCAGACCGGCTAAAATCGGTGTTGACCGTCTGAAACCAAACCAGACTGCCTTAAACCGGACCAGATTGGCTCAAAACGGGTTTGACCTGTTCAAACAGGATTCAAACGATACCAGACCTTCTCCAACCGGGTTTGACCACCTCAAACCGGACCAGACCCGCTCAAAACAGATCAAACCGGACCAGACCGGCCTTTAGACCGGCTCAAACCGGTTTTGACCGGCTCAAACCGGACTCAAACCCGACCAGACCGGCTCAAACCGGTGTTGACCGGTTCAAACCAGACTAGACTGGCTCAAACCGGTGTTGACCGGCTCAAACCGGAACAGACCTGCTCAAACGGGTTTTCACCGGCTCAAACCAGATCATACCGGCTCAACAGTATCAAACCGGACCAGACCGGCTTAAACCGGATCAAACCGTACCAGATCGGCCGAAACCGGACCAGACAGGTCAAACCGCTTTTGACCGGCTCAAACCCGACCAGACCGGCTGAAACCGGACCAGACCGGTTCAAACCGGACTCAAACCAGAGTAGACCTGCTCAAACCGGTTTTGACTGGCTCAAATCGGACCAGAGCAGCACAAACCGATTTTGACCGGCTCAAACCAGACTCAAACAGGACCAGATCGGCTCAAACCGGTTTTGACCAGCTCAAACCCAACCACACCGGGTGAAACCAGAACAGACCGGCTGAAACCGGTTTTGACCCCTCATACCAAACCAGACCGGCTAAAACTGGTCCAGACTGGCTCACATCCGTTTTGACCAGCTCAAACCGAACCAGACTGCCTCAACCGGATCAAACCAGACCAGACCGGCTTAAACCGGATCAAACTGGCCCAGATTGGCTTTTAGACCATCTCAAACCTGTTTTGATCCGCTCAATACAGACCAGAACGCCTCAAACCGGTTATGACCGGCTAAAACTGGACCAGACCGTCTCAAACCAGATTCAAACCAGACCAGACCGGCTCAAACCGGTGTTGACCACCTCAAACCGGACTCAAACTGTACAAGACCGTCTCCAACCAGTGCTGACCAGCTCAAACGGTACTCAAACCGGACCAGACCTGCTCAAACCGGGTTTGACTGGCTTAAACCAGACCATACCGGCTCAAGCAGATCAAACCGGACCAGACCGCCTTAAACCAGATCAAACCGGACCACACCGACTCAAACCGTTTATGACCGGCTCAAATCGGACCAGACCGCATCAAACCGGATCAAACCGGACCAGACTGGCTCAAACCGGTTTTGACCAGCTCAAAAAAGCCCACACCGGCTCTACCGGATCAAACCGGACCAGACCGGCTCAAACCGGCTCAAACCGCACCAGACCGGCTTAAACAGGATTTGACCAGCTCACACCGGACCAGAGCGGCTCAAACCGGTTTTGACCGGCTCAAATTGGTCCCAAACAGGAACAGACCGGCTCAAAACTGTTTTGACCAGCTCAAACCGGAGCAGACAGAATCTAACCGGATCAAACCGGACCAGAGCGGCCCTTAGAGAGTCTCAAACGGGTTCTGATCGGCTCAATACGGACCACAACGGCTCAAACCCGTTTTGACCGGCTGAAACCGAACCAGACCATCTCAAACCAGACTTAAACTGGAATGGACCGGCTCAAACCGGTTTTGACGGGCTCAAACCGGACTCAATCCGGACCAGACCGTCTCAAACCCGTTTTCACCAGCTCAAACCCGACCAGACCGGCTGAAACGAGACGAGACCGGCTTAAAGCGGTTTGGACCGGCTCAAACCAGACCACACTGGCTCAACAAGATCAAAGTGGACCAGACCATCTCAAACTGGATCAAACTGGACCAGAGCTACTCAAACCGGATCAAACCGGACCAGACCAGCTCACACCGGTTTTGACCGGCTCAAAGCGGTCTAGACCGTCTCTAACCAGTTATGACCAGCTCAAACCGCACTCAAACCGGACCAGACCATCTCAAACTGGTGTTGTTCGACTCAAACTACACTCCAACCAGACCAGATCGGCTCAAACAGGTTTTGACTGGCTCAAAACGGACTCAAACCGGACCAGACAGTCTCAAACCCCTTGTGACCGGCTCAAACCCGACCAGACCGTCTGAAACCGGACGAGACCACGTCAAACCGGTTTGGACCAGCTCTAACCAGACCAGACTGGCTCAACCAGATCAAAGCGGACCAGACCGGCTCAAACCGGATCAAACGGGACCAGAACCCCTGAAACCGGATCAAACCGGGCCAGACTGGCTACAACCGATTTTAACCAGCTCAAACTCGTCCAGACCGGCTGAAACGGGATGAGACCGCCTCAAACCGATTTTGACCGAATCAAACCCGTCCAGACCGGCTCAAACCAGACCAGACCGGCTCAAACCGGATCAAACCGGAACAGAACCGCTCAAACCGGATCAAACTGGACCAGACCGGCTCAAACCGGTTTTAACTGGCTGAAACCCGACCAGACCAGCTGAAACGGGACGAGACCGCCTCAAACCGGTTTTGACCAGCTCAAATCAGACCAGACAGGCACAAACAGGTTTTGACCGGCTCAAACCCGACCAGACCGTCTGAAACTGGACCAGACCCGTTCAAACAGGACTCAAACAGGAATAGACCAGCTCAAACCGGTTTTGACCTACTGAAATCGGACCAGAGCAGCACAAAAAGATTTTGACCGGCTCTAACCAGACTCAAACAGGAGCAGACTGGCTCAAACCGGTTTTCACCGGCTCAAACCCGACCAGACCGGCTGAAACCGGACGAGACCTGCTGAAACCGGTTTTGACCGGATCAACCACGAGGAGATCGGCTGAAAACGGACCAGACTCCCTCAGACCAGTTTTGACCAGCTCAAACAGTACCAGACCGCCTCAACCGCATCAAATCAGATCAGAACGGCTTAAACCGGATCAATCCAGAGCAGAATGGCTCTTAGACCGTCTCCAACCGGTTTTGATCGGCTCAATACGGACCAGAACGGCTCAAACCGGTTTTGACCAGCTCAAAACGGACCAGACCGTCTCAAACCGGACTCAAACCGGACCAGAACGGATCAAACTGTTGTTGACCGGCTCAAACCTAACTCAAACTGGACCAGACCGGCTCAAACCCGTGTTGACCAGCTCAATCGGGACTCAAACCGGACCAGACCGGCTCAAATCGGTGTTGACCGGCACGAACCAGACTCAAACCAGACCAGAACGACTCAAACCGGACTAAACAGGCTCAAACCGGATCAAAACAGACCAAACCGCCTCAAACCGGTTTTGACCAGCTGAAACCGGACCAGAAGAGCTCAAACCGGACTCAAACCGGACCAGACCGGCTGAAATCGGGTTTGACCGGCTCAAGTGGGACCAGACCGCATCAAACCGGATCAAACCGGACCACAAGGGCTCAAACCGGTTTTGATCAGCTCACAAAAGCCCAGACCGGCTCTATGGGATCAAACCGGACCACACCATCTCAAACCGGCTCAAACCGCACTAGACCAGCTCAAACAGGATTTGATCAGCTCACAACCGACCAGACCGGCTCAAACCGGTTTTGGCCGGCTAAAATTCTACTCAAACCGGAACAGACAGCCTCAAACCAGTTTTGACCAGCTCAAACCGGACCAGACAGACTCAAACCTGATCAAACCGGACCAGACCAGGCCTTAGACAGTGTCAAACCGGTTTTGATCAGCCCAATACGAACCAGATCGGCTTAAATCGGTTTTGACTGGCTCAAACCGGACCAGACCATCTCAAACCTGACTCAAACCGTACCAGACCAGCTCAAACCTGCTTTGACCAGTTCAAACCTGAACAGACCGGCTCGACTGGATCAAACCAAACCAGACCAGCTTTAACCGGATCAAACCGGACCAGACCGGCGTCAACCAGGGTTGACCGGTTCAAACCCGACCAGACTGGCTTAAACCGAACCAGACTGGCTCAAGCAGGGTTTGACCAGCTCCAACCGGACTCAAACCAGACCAGAACGGCTCAAACCGTGTTAGACTGGCTGAAACCAGACCAGGCCATCTCAAACCGAATCAATCCGGACCAGACCGGCTCTTAGACCGGCTAAAACTGGACCAGACTGGCTCGAACCCGTGTTGACCAGCTCAAACTGGACTCAAACCGGACCAGAACGGCTCAAACCGGATTTAAACGGCTCAAATCGAACTCAAACAGGAACAGACCGGCTCAAACCGGTTTTGAATGGCTCAAACCACACCATACCGGCTCAACCAAATCAAACCGGACCAGAACGGCCTAAACCAGATCAAATCGGACCAGACCGGCTCAAACGGTTTTCACCGGCTCATACCGGACTCAAACTGTACCAGACCGTCTCAAACCCGTTTCAACCGGCAAAAACCCGACCGGACCGGCTGAAGCCGGATGAGACCATGTCAAACCAGTTTTAACCGGCTCAAACCCGACCAGACCGTCTGAAACTGGACCAGACCGTCTCAAACCCATTTTGAACGGCTCAAACCCTACCAGACCGGCTAAAACCGGACCAGATCCGTTCAAACCGGACTCAAACAGGAATAGACCGGCTCGAACCAGTTTTCATCAGCTCAAATCGGACCAGAGCAGCACAAACCGATTTTGACCGGCTCAAACCAGACTCAAACAGGACCAGACCGGCTGAAACTGGACGAGACCAGCTGAAACTGGTTTTGACCGGGTCAACCCTGACCAGACCAAATAAAACCAGACCAGACTGGCTCAGACCAATTTTGACTGGCTCAAACCGAACCAGACCGGCTCAACCGGATCAAACCAGACCAGACCGGCTTATACTGGATCAAACCAGACCAGACCAGATCTTAGACCGTCTCAAACTGGTTTTGATAAGCTCTAAATGGACCAGAACGGCTCAAACCGGTTTTGACCGGCTCAAACCGGACCAGACCGTCTCAAACTGGACTCAAACCGGACCAAACCGGCTCAAAGCGGTTTTAACCAGCTCAAACCCGACCAGATCGGCTGAAGTGGGACGAGACTGCCTCAAACCGGTTTTGACCGGGACAAATCGGACCAGACCGGCACATCGGCTTTGACCGGCTCAAACCCGACCAGACCGTCTGAAACCGGACCAGACAGGCTCAAACCGGTTTGGACCGGCTCTAACCCTACCAGACCAGCTAAAACCGGACCAGACCCATTCAAACAGGACTCAAACTGGAATAGACCGTCTCAAACCGTTTTTGATGGGCTCAAATCGGACCTAGCAGCACAATCCGATTTTGACCGGCTCAACCCTGACTCAAACTGGACCAGACCGGCTCAAACTGGTGTTGACCAACTCAAACCGGACACAATCTGGACCAGACAGGCTCAAACCGGTATTGACCAGCTCAAATCGGAGGAGAGCAGCACAAACCGAAATTGACCAGCTCAAACCAGACTCAAACAGGACCACAACGGCTCAAACCGGTTTTGACCAACTCAAACCTGACCAGACCGGCTAAAACCGGACCAGACCGGCTCAAACCGGTTTTGACCAGCTCAAAATAGACTAGACCAGCTCTAACAGGTTATGATCGGCTCAAACCGCACTCAAACCGGACCAGACCATCTCAAACTGGTGTTTTCTGGCTCAAACCGCACTCAAACCAGACCAGAACGGCTCAGACCAGTTTTGACCGGCTCAAATCGGACCAGAGCAGCACAAACCGAATTTGACCAGCTCAAACCAGACTCAAACAGGACCACACCGGCTCAAACCGGTTTTGAGCGACTCAAACCCGACCAGACCGGCTAAAACCGGACCAGACCGGCTCAAACCAGTTTTGACCGGCACAAACCAGACCAGACCGCCTCAAACCTGTTTTGACCAGCTAAAACCGGACGTAAAACGTACCAGACCGGCTCAAACTGGACTCAAACCGGACTAGACCAGCTCAAATTGGTTTCGATCGGCTCAAACCGGACAAGGACCAAACCGGCTAAAACCGGACTCAAACCAGACCAGACCAGCTCAAACGGGTTTTTAACGGCTCAAACCAGACCATACCGGTTCAAACGAATCAAACCGGACCAGACTGTCTTAAACCGGATCAAACCGGACCACACCGGCTCAAACCGGTTTCGACCGGCTCAAATCGGAGGAGAGCAGCACAAACCGAATTTGACCAGCTCTAACCAGACTCAAACAGGACCACACCGGCTCAAACCGGTTTTTACCGACTCAAACCCGACCAGACCGGCTAAAATCGGAACAGACCGGCTCAAACCGGTTTTGACCGGCTCAAAATGGACTAGACCAGCTCTAACCGGTTATGATCGGCTCAAACCGCTCTCAAACCGGACCAGACCGTCTCACACTGCTGTTGTCTGGCTCAAACCGCAATCAAACCGGACCAGAACGGCTCAGACTGGTTTTGACCAGCTCAAATCGGACCAGAGCAGCACAAACCGAAATTGACCAGCTCAAACCAGATTCAAACAGGACCACACCGGCTCAAACCGGTTTTGACTGGCTCATACCGGACTCGAACTGGACCAGACCGTCTCAAACCCGTTTTGACCGGCTCAAACCCGACCACACCGGCTGAAACCGGATGAGACCGGCTCAAACCGGTTTTGACCGGCTCAAATCGGAGGAGAGCAGCACAAACCAAATTTGACCAGCCCAAACCAGGCTCAAACCAGGCTCAAACAAGACCACACCGGCTCAAACTGGTTTTGACCAATTCAAACCCGACCAGAATGGCTAAAACCGGACCAGACCAGCTCAAACCGGCTTTGACCGGCTCAAAGTGGACTAGACCGGCTCTATCCGGTTATGATCAGCTCAAACCGCATCCAAACCGTATCAGACCGTCTCAAACTGGTGATGTCAGGCTCAAACTGGACTCAAACCGCACCAGACCGTCTCAAAACCGTTTTGACCGGTTCAAACCCGACCAGACCGGCTGAAACCGGACGAGACCGGCTCAAACCGGATTGGACCAGCTCAAAACAGACCAGACTGGCTCAACCAGATCAAAGCGGACCAGACTGGCTCAAACCGGATCAAACAAGACCAGAACCATAAAAAACAATTCAAACCGGACCAGACTGGCTCAAGCCGGTTTTGACCGGCTCAAACCGGACTCAAACCTGACCCGACCGGCTCCAACCGGTTTTGAATAGCTCAGACCCGAACAGAAAGGCTTAAACCGGACCAGACTGGCTCAAACCGGGTTTGACCAGCTCAAACTGGACTCAAACCGGTACACCAGCTCAAAACGGTTTTGACCGGCTCAAACATGACCACACCGGCTCAATCTGGACCAGTCTGGCTCAAACCGATTTTGACCGGCTCATAGCAGTCCAGATCGGCTCAACCGGATCAAACCGGACCCGACCATCTTAAACCGGATCAAACCGGACCAGACAGGCTCAAATCGGTGTTGACCAGCTCAAACCCGACCAGACTGGCTTAAACCGGACCAGACTGGCTGAAACAGGATTTGACTGGCTCAAACTGGACTCAAACCGGACCAGACCAGATCAAACTGGGTTTGACCGGCTCAAACCGGACCAGACCCGATCAAACCGGATCACACTGTACCAGACCTGCCCTTAGACCGTCTCAAACCGGTTTGAACAGGCACAATCACGAACACATAGGCTAAAAACGGACCACACTGGCTCAAACCGGTGTTGACCGGCTCAAACTGGACCAGACCAGCTCAAACCGGTATTGACCGGCTAAAGCCAGAGTTGACCGGCTCAAACCGGCTAAAACCGGACCAGACCGGGTCAAACCGGTTTTGTCCGGCTGAAACCGGACTCAAACCTGACCAGAACGTCTCAAACCAGTTTTGACCGGCTCAAACCATACTGGACCGTCTCAAACCGGCTTTGACCGGCTCAAATCGGACTCAATCCGGACTATACCGGCTCAAACCGGTTTTGACCGGCTCAAACCAGACCAGACTGGCTCAACCGGAACATACCGGACCAGACCAGCTTAAACCGGCTCAAACCGGACCAGACTGGCTCAAACCGGTTTTGACCAGCTCAAACAGGTCTCAAACCGGACGAGACCGGCTCAAAGCGCTGTTGACAGGCTCAAACCTGACTCAAACCAGACCAGACCGGCTTAAAACAGTGTTGACCGGCTCAAACAGGACTCAAACTGGACCAGACCACCTCAAACCAGAGCAGATCGGCTCAACCGCATGAAACCGGACCAGACCGGCTTAAACCGGATCAAACCGGACCAGATCGACCCAAACCAGTTTCGACCGGCTGAAACCAGACCACACCGGCTCAAACCGGTTTTGACTGGCTTAAATCGGACCAGACCGGCACAAACAGGTTGTGATCAGATTAAACCGAACTCAAACCAGACCAGACCAACTCAAACCGGTTTTGACCGGCTGAAATCCGAACAGACTGGCTGAAACTGGACCAGAACAACCCAAACCAGTTTTGACCGGCTGAAACTGGACCCAAACTGGACCAGACCGGCTCAAACCTGTGTTGACCAGCTCATAACAGACTCAAACCGGAGCAGACTGGCTCAAACCGGTTTTGAACTGATATTTTGGATCCCTTTGAAGACTATAGGGCCAAAGGAAATATCCTCCGATCAAAATGAGAAAGAAGGTTTTCGAGAAACTTCTTTGTGATCTGTGAATTCATCTCACAGAGTTACAGATTTCCCCTCAAGAAGCCTTTCACTAAGACTGTTCTTGTGGCATTTGCAAAGTGATATTTGGAAGCACATGGAGGGCTATGGTGAAAAGGGAAATATCTTCAGATAAAAACTGGAAAGAAGCTTTCTGAGAAACTGCTTTGTGTTCTGGGAATTCATCTCAGAGAGTTACAGCTTTCCCCTCCAGAAGCCGTTCACTAAGACTGTTCTTGGGGAATTTGCAAAGAGATATTTGGAAGCCCATAGAGGCCTATGGTGAAAAAGAAAATATCCTCAGATGAAAACTGGAAAGAAGCTTTCTGAGAAACTGCTTTGTGATGTATGACTTCCACTCACTGAGTTACAGCTGTATTTTGTGGAGCTGTTTGCTAGCCTTATTTCTGTGGAATCTGAGAACTGATATTTTGGATCCCTTTGAAGACTATAAGGCCAAGGAAATATCCTCTGATCAAAATGAGCAAGAATCTATCTGAGAAACTTCGTGGTGATCTGTGAATTCATCTCACAGACTTACAGCTTTTCCCACCAGAAGCCTTTCGCTAAGACTGCTCTTGAGGAATTTGGAAAGTGATATTTAGAAGCCCATGGAGGGCTACAGTGATAAGGGAAATATCCTCAGATAAAAACTGGGAAGAAGCTTTCTGAGAAACGGCCTTGTGATGTGTGACTTCCACTCACTGAGTTAAAGCTGTATGTCGTAGCGCTGTTTGCTAGCCTTATTTCTGTGGAATCTGAGAACTGATAGTTCGGATCCCTTTGAAGACTATAATGCTAAAGGAAATATCCTCCAATCAAAATGAGAAAGAAGCTTTCTGAGAAACTTCTTTGTGACCTGTGAATTCATCTCACAGAGTTATAGCTTTCCCCTCAAGAAGCTTTTCTCTATGACTCTTCTTGTGAAATTTGCAAAGTGATATTCGGAAGCCCATGGAGGGCTATGGTGAAAAGGGAACTATCCTCTGATAAAAACTGGAAAGAAGCTTTCTGAGAAACTGCTTTGTGTTCTCTGAATACATCTCCCAGAGTTACAGATTTCCCCTCCAGAAGTCGTTCGCTAAGACTGTTTTTGTGGAATATGCAAAGGGATATTTGGCCTACGGTGAAAAAGAAAATATCCTCAGATGAAAACTTGAAAGAAGCTTTCTGAGAAACTGCTTTGTGATGTGTGACTTCCTCTCACTGAGTTACAGCTGTATTTCGTGGAGCTGTGTGCTAGCCTTATTTCTGTGGAATCTGAGAACTGATATTTTGGATCCCTTTGAAGACTATAGGGCCAAAGGAAATATCCTCTGATCAAAAGGAGAAAGAAGCTTTCTGAGAAACTTCTTTGTGATTTGTGAACTCATTTCACAGAGTTACAGCTTTCCCCTCAAGAAACCATTCGCTAAGACTGTTTTTGTGGTATATGCAAAGTGATATTTGGAAGCCCATGGAGGGCTATTGTAAAAAGGAAAATATCCCCAGATAAAAACTGGAAAGAAGCTTTCTGAGAAACTGCTTTGTGTTCTGTGAATTCATGTCACCGAATTACAGCTTTCTCCTCCAGAGGCCGTTCGCTAAGACTGTTCTTATGGAATTTGCAAAGGGATATTTGGAAGCCAATAGAGGCCTCTGGTGAAAATGAAAATATCCTCAGATGAAAACTGGGAAGAAGCTTTCTGAAATACTGCTTTGTGATGTGAGACTTCCACTCACTGAGTTACATCTGTATATTGTGGAGCTGTTTTCTACCCTTATTTCTGTGGAATATGAGAACTGATATTTTGGATCCCTTTGAAGACTATAGGGCTAAAGAAAATATACTCCGATCAAAATGAGAAAGAAGCTTTCTGAGAAACTTCTTTGTGATCTGTGAATTCATCTCACAGAGTTACAGCTTTCCCCTCAAGAAGCCTTTCACTAAGACTGTTCTTGTGGAATTTCCAAAGTGATATTTGGAAGCCCATGGAGGGCTATGGTGAAAAAGGAAATATCCTCAGAAAAAAACTTTAAAGAAGCTTTCTGAGAAACTGCTTTGTGTTCTGGGAATTCATCTTCCAGACTTACAGCTTTCCCCTCCAGAAGCCGTTCACTAAGACTGTTCTTGTGGAATTTACAAAGAGATATTTGGAAACCCATAGAGGCCTATGGTGAAAAAGAGAATATCCTCAGATGAAAACTGGAAAGAAGCTTTCTGAGAAACTGCTTTGTGATGTATGACTTCCACTCACTGAGTTACAGCTGTATTTCACGGAGCTGTTTGCTAGCCTTATTTCTGTGGAATCTGAGAACTGATATTTCGGATCCCTTGAAGACTAAAAGGCCAAGGAAATATCCTCAGATCAAAATGAGAAAGAAGCTATCTGAGAAACTTCGTGGTGATCTGTGAATTCATCTCACAGAGTTACAGCTTTTCCCGCAAGAAGCCTTTCGCTAAGACTGTTCTTGAGGAATTTGCAGAGTGATATTTAGAAGCCCAAGGAGGGTTACGGTGAAAAGGGAAATATCCTCCGATAAAAACTGGAAAGACGCTTTCTGAGAATCTGCTCTGTAATGTGTTACTTCCACTCACTGAGTTAAAGCTGTATGTCATAGAGCTGTTTGTTAGCCTTATTACTGTGGAATCTGAGAACCGATAATTTGGGTTCTTTTGAAGACTATAATGCTAAAGGAAATATCCTCCAATCAAAATGAGAAAGAAGCTTTCTGAGAAACTTCGTGGTGACCTATGAATTCATCTCACAAAGTTATAGCTTTTCTCTCAAGAAGCTTTACTCTAACACTGTTCTTGTGAAATTTCCAACGTGATATTTGGAAGCCCATAGAAGTCTATGGTGAAAAGGGAAATATTCTCAGATCAAAACTAGAAAGAAGCTTTCTGAGAAAACTGCTTTGTGTTCTGTGAATTCATCTCCCAGAGTTACAGCTTTCCCCTCCAGAAGCCGTTCGTTAAGACTGTTCTTGTGGAATATACAAAGGGATATATGGAAGCGTATAGAGGCCTATGGTGAAAAAGAAATTATCCTCAGATGAAAACTGGAAAGAAGCTTTCTGAGAAACTGCTTTGTGATGTGTGAATTAACTCACTGAGGTACAGCTGTATTTCGTGGAGCTGTGTGCTAGGCTTATTTCTGTCTAATCTGAGAACTGATATTTCGAATCCCTTTGAAGACTATAGGGCCAAAGGAAATATCCTCTGATCAGAATGAGAAAGAAGCTTTCTGAGAAACTTCTTTGTGATATGTGAACTCATCTCATTGAGTTACACCTTTCCCCTCAAGAAGCCTTTCACTAAGACTGTTCTTGTGGAATTTGCAAAGTGATATTTGGATGTCCATGGAGGGCTATGGTGAAAAGGGAAATATCTTCAGATAAAAACTGGAAAGAAGCTGTCTGAGAGTTTGTTTTGTGTTGTGTGAATTCATCTCTCAGAGTTACAGCATTCCCCTCCAGAAGCCGTTCACTAAGACTGTTCTTGTGGAATTTGCAAAAGGATATTTGGAAGACCATAGAGGCCTATGGTGAAAAAGAAAATATCCTCAGATGAAAAGTGGAAATAAGCTTTCTGAGAAACTGCTTTGTGATGTGTGACTTCCACTCACTGAGTTACAGCTGTATTTCGTTGAGCTGTTTGCTAGCCTTATTTCTGTGGAATCTGAGAACTGATAAGTCAGATCCCTTTGAAGACCATAGGGCCAAAGAAAATATTCTCCGATCAAAAGGAGAAAAAAGCTTTCTGAGAAACTTCTCTGTGATCTGTGAATTCATCTCACAGAATTACAGCTTTCCCCTCAAGAAGCCTTTCGCTAAGACTCATCTTGTGTAATTTTCAAAGTGATATTTGGAAGCCCATGAAGGGCAATTGTGAAAAGAGAAACATCCTCAGATAAAAACAGGAAAGAAGCTTTCTGAGAAACTGCTTTGGGTTCTGTGAATTCACCTCCCAGAGTTAGAGCTTTCCCCTCCAGAAGCCGCTCGCTAAGATTGTTCTTGTGGAATTTGCAAAGGGATATTTGTAAGCCCACAGACGCCTATGGTGAAAAAGAAAATATCCTCCAATAAAAACTGGAAAGAAGCTTTCTGAGGCACTGCTTTGTTTTCTGTGAATTCATCTAACAGAGTTACAGATTTGCCCTCCTGAAGCCGTTCGCTAAGACTGTTCTTGTGGAATTTAAGGGGATATTTGGAAGCCCATAGAGGCCTATGGTGAAAAAGAAAATATCCTCAGATGAAAACAGGAAAGAAGCTTTCTGAGAAACTGCTTTGTGATGTGTGACTTCCACTCACTGACTTACAGTTGTATTTCGTGGAGCTGTTTGCTAGCCTTATTTCTGTGGAATCTGAGAACTGATATTTCGGATCTCTTTGAAGGCTATAGGGCCAAAGGAAATATCCTCTGATCAAAATAAGAAAGGAGATTTCTGAGAAACTACTTTGTGACATGTGAATTCATCTCACAGAGTTACAGCTTTCCCCTCAAGAAGCCTTTCGCTAAGACTGTTCTTGTGGAATTTGCAAAGTGATATTTGGAAGCCCATGGAGAGCTGTGGTTAAAAGGGAAATATCCTCAGATAAACCAGGAAAGAAGCTTTCTGAAAAACTGCTTCATGTTCTGTGTATTCATCTCAGAGAGTTACAGCTTTCCCCTCCAGAATCGATCCGCAAAGACTGTTCTTGTGGCATTTGCAAGGGGATATTTGGAAGGCCATAGAGGCCTATGGTGAAAAAAACAATATCCTGAGATGAAAACTGGAAAGAAGATTTCTGAAATACTGCTTTGTGATGTGTGACTTCCAGTCACTGAGTTACAGCTGTATTTTATGGAGCAGTGTGGCAGCCTTATTTCTGTGAAATCTGAGAACTGATATTTCGGATCCCATTGAAGTCCTCAGGGCCAAAGGAAATATCCTCCGATCAAAATGAGAAAGAAGCTTTCTGAGAAACTACTTTGTGATCTGTGAATTCATCTCACAGAGTTACAGCTTTCCCCTCAGGAAGCCTTTCGCTAAGACTGTTCTTGTGGAATTTGCAAAGTGATATTTGGAAGCCCATGGAGAGCTATGGTTAAAAGGGAAATATCCTCAGATAAACCAGGAAAGAAGCTTTCTGAAAAACTGGTTCATGTTCTGTGAATTCATCTCAGAGTGTTACAGCTTTCCCCTCCTGAATCCGTCCACTAAGATTGTTCTTGTGGAATTTGCAAGGGGATATTCGGAAGGCCATAGAGACCTAAGGTGAAAAAAAAAATATCCTCAGATGAAAACTGGAAAAAAGCTTTCTGAAATACTGCTTTGTGATGTGTGACTTCCACTCACTGAGTTACAGCTGTATTTCATGGAGCTGTTTGCTAACCTTATTTCTGTGGCATCTGAGAACTGATATTTCGGATCCCTTGTAAGACTATAGGGCCAAAGGAAATATCCTCCGATCAAAATGAGAAAGAAGCTTTCTGAGAAATTTCTTTGGGATCTCTGAATTCATCTCACAGAGTTACAGCTTTCCCCTCAAGAAGCCGTTCGCTAAGACTGTTCTTGTGGAATTTGCAAAGTAATGTTTGGAAGCCCATGGAGGGCTATGGTGAAAATGAAAATATCGTGAGATGAAAACTGGAAAGAAGCTTTCTGAGAAACTGCTTTGTGATGTGTGACTTCCACTCACTGAGTTACAGCTGTGTTTCATGCAGCTGTTTGCTAGCCTTATTTCTGTGGAATCTGAGAACTGATATTTCGGATCCCTTGGAGGACAATAGGGCGAAAGGAAATATCCTCCGATGAAAATGAGAAAGAAGATTTCCGAGAAACTCCTTTGTGATCTGTGAATTCATCTCACAGTGTTACAGATTTCCCCTCAAGAAGCTTTTCGCTAAGACTGTTCTTGTGGAATTTAAAAGTGATATTTGGAAGCCCATGGAGGGCTTTGGTGTTCTGTTAATTCATCTCCCAGAGTTACAGCTTTCCCCTCAAGAAGACATTGGCTAAGACAGTTCTTGTGGAATTTGCAAAGTCATATTTCGAAGCCCATGGATGGCTATGGTGAAAAGGGAAATATCCTCAGATAAAAACTGGAAAGAAGCTTTCTGAGAAACTGTTTTGTGTTCTGTGAATTCATCTCGCAGAGTTACAACTTTCCCCTGCAGAAGCCGTTCGCTAAGACTCTTCTTATGGAATTTGCAATGGGATATTTGAAATCCCATAGAGGCCTATGGTGAAAAAGAAAATATCCTGAGATGAAAACTGGAAAGAAACTTTCTGAGAAACTGCTTTGTGATGTATGACTTCCACTTCTAGCATTATTTCTGTGGAATCTGAAAACTGATATTTCGGATCCCCTTTAAGATTATAGGGCCAAAGGAAACATCCTCCTTTCAAAATGAGAAAGAAGCTTTCTGAGAAACTTCTTTGTGATCTGCGAGTTCATCTCAGAGAGTTACAGCTTTCCCCTGAAAGCCTTTCGCTAAGACTGTCCCTGTGGAATTTGAAAGTGATATTTGGAAGCACATGGAGGGCAATGGTGAAAAGGGAAATATCCTCAGATAAAAACTGGGAAGAAGCTTTCTGAGAAAGTGCTTTGAGTTCTGTGAATTCATCGCTGAGAGGTACAGCTTTCCCCTCCAGAAGCCGTTCGCTAAGACTGTTCTTGTGGAAATTGCAAAGGGATATTTGGAAGCCCATAGAGGCCTATGGTGAAAAAGAAAATATCCTCAGATGAAAACTGGAGAGAAGATTTCTCAGAAACTGGTTTGTGATGTGAGAATTCCACTCACTGATTTACAGCTTTATTTCATGTCGCTGTTGGCTAGCCTTATTTCTGTGGAATCTGAGAACAGATATTTCGGATCCCTTTGAAGACTATAGGGCCAAAGGAAATATCCTCTGATCAAAATGAGAAAGAAGCTTTCTGAGAAACTTCTTTGTGATAAGTGAATTCATCTCACAGAATTACAGCTTTCCCCTCAAGAAGCCTTTCGCTAAGACTGCTCTTCTGGAATTTGCAAAGCGATATTTGGAAGCCCATGGAGGGCTATGGTGAAAGGGAAATATCCTCAGATAGAAACTGGAAAGAAGCTTTCTGAGAACCCGCTTTGTGTACTGTGAATTCATCTCACAGAATTACAGCTTTCCCCTGCAGAAGCCGTTCGCTAAGACGGTTCTTGTGGAATTTGCAAAGGGATATTTGGAAGCCCTTGGAGCCCTATGGTGAAAAAGAAAATATCCTCACATGAAAACTGGAAAGAAGCTTTCTGAGTAACTGCTTTGTGATGTGTGACTTCCACTCACTGAGTTACAGCTGTATTTCGTGGATCTGTGTGCTAGCCTTATTTCTGAGGAATCTGAGAACTGATATTTCAGACCCCTTTGAAAACTACAGGCCAAAGGAAATATTCTCCGATTAAAATGAGAAAGAAGCTTTCTGAGAAACTTCTTTGTGATCTGTGAATTCACCTCACAGAGTTACAGCTTTCCTCTCAAGAAGCCTTTCACGAAGACTGTTCTTGTGGAATTTACAAAGTGATATTTGGAAGCCCATGGAGGGGTATGCTGAAAAGGGAAATTTCCTCAGATAAAAACTGGAAAGAAGCTTTCTGAGAAATTGCTTTGTGTTCTGTGAATTCATATCCCAGAGTTAGAGCTTTCCCCTCCAGAAGCCGTTCGCAAAGGCTGTTCTTGTGGAATTTGCAAAGGGATATTTGGAAGCCCATACAGGTCAATGGTGAAAAAGAAAATATCCTCAGATAAAATCTGGAAAGAAGCTTTCTGAGAAACTGCTTTGTGGTGTGTGACTTCCACTCACTTAGTTACAGCTGTATTTTGTGGAGACGTTTGCTAGCCTTATTTCTGTGGAATCTGAGAACTGATATTTCGGATCCCTTTAAAGACTCTAGGGCCAAAAGAAATATCCTCCGATCAAAATGAGAAAGAAGCTTTCTGAGAAACTACTTTGTGATCTATGAATTCATCTCACAGAGTTACAGCTTTCCCCTCAATAAGCCTTTCACTAAGACTGTTCTTGTGGAATTTGCAAAGTGATATTTGGAAGCCATGGAGGGCTATGGTGTAAAGGGAAATATCCTCAGATAAAAACTGGAAAGAAGCTTTCTGAGAAACTACTTTGTGTTCTGTGAATTCATCTCCCAGAGTTACACCTTTCACCTCCAGAAATCGTTCTCTAGGACTGTTCTTGTGGAATTAGCAAAAGACATTTGGAAGCCCTTAGAGGCCTAAGATGAAAAAGAAAATATCCTCAGATAAAAACTGGAAAGAAGCTTTCTGAGAAACTGCTTTGTGATGTGTGACTTCCACTCACTTAGTTACAGCTGTATTTCGTGGAGATGTTTACTAGCCTTATTTCTGTGGAATCTGAAAACTGATATTTCAGATCCCTTTGAAGACTTACCCTAACCCTAACCCTAACCCTAACCCTAACCCCGGCTAAAACCGGACCAGTACCAAACCATCTCAAACCGGACTCAAACCGGACCAGACTGGCTCAAACCGGTTTGGACCAGCTCATACCAGACCAGACTGGCTCAACCAGATCAAAGCGGACCAGAGCGGCTCAAACCGGATGAAACTGGACCAGAATCGCTCAAACCGGATCAAACCGGACCAGACCAGCTCAAGCCGGTTTTGACCCACTCAAACCGGACCAGAAGCAGACCGTCTCAATCCGGACTCAAACCAGACCAGACCGGATCAAACCGATGTTGACTGGCTCAAACCGGACTCAAACCAGCCCAGACCATCTCAAACCGGTTTTGACCGCCTCAAAATGGACCAGAACGGCTCAACCGGATCAAACCAGACCTGACCAGCTCAAACCGTATCAAACCGGACCAGACCGGCTCAGTCCAGACCAGACCGGCTAAAACTGGGACAAACCGGACCAGACCGGATCAAACCAGCTCAAACTGGACCACACGGACTAAAACCGGATCAAACCGGATGAGACCGGCTCAAAACGGATCAACCCGGACCAGATCGGCTAGACCCGCTAAATCCGGTTTTATCCGGCTCAAACCGGACTCAAACCGATATTGAACGGCTCAAACTAGCTCAAACCGGACCAGAACGGCTCAAACCGGGTTAGACTGGCTCAAACCGCACCAGACCAGCTCAAACCGAATCGAACCGGACGAGACCGGCTCAAACTGGTTTTGACTGCCTCAAATCGGACTCAAACCGGACCAGACCGGCTATAAATGACCTAACCAAACCAGACCCGCTCAAACCAGGGTTGACTGGCTCAAACCCGACCAGACTGGCTTAAACCAGACCAGACTGGCTCAAAAAGTGTTTGACCGGCTCAAACTGGACTCAAACGGGAACAGAACGGCTCAAACCGGGTTAGACTGGCTCAAACCAGACCAGACCGGCTGAAACTGGACGAGACCGCCTCAAACCGGTTTTGACAGACTCAAACCCGCACAGACCGGCTAAAACCGGACCACACCGGCTCAAACCGGTTTTGAACGGTTCAAAGTGGACTAGACCGGCTCTAACCGCTTATGACCGGCTCAAACCGCTCTCAAACCGGACCAGACCATCTCAAACTGGTATTGTCCGGCTCAAACCCGACTCAAACCGGACCACACCGGCTCAAACCGGTTTTGACCGGCTCATACTGGACTCAAACCAGACCAGACCGTCTCAAACCCGTTTTGACCAGCTCAAAACCCGACCAGACCAGCTGAAACCGGACGAGACCGTCTGAAACCGCTTTGGACTGGCTCAAACCGGACCGGACTGGCTCAACTAGATCAAAGCGGACCATACCGGCTCAAACCGGATCAAACCGGACCAGAACCGCTGAAACTGGATCAAACCGGACAAGACCGGCTCCAACCGGTTTTGAACGGCTCAAACCAGACCATACCGGCTCAACCGAATAAAACCGGTCCAGACCGGCTTAAACCACATCAAACCGGACCAGATCGGCTCATACCGGTTTTGACTGTCTCAAACCCGACCAGACCGGCTGAAACCGGACGAGACTGGCTCAAACTGGTTTGGACTGGCTCAAACCAGACCAGACTGGATCAACCAGATCAAAGCGGACAGATCGGCTCAAACCGGATCAAACCGGACCAGAACTGCTCAAACCGGATCAAACCGGACCAGGGGCCTGAAACCGGTTTTATCCCGCTCAAACCCGACCAGACCGGCTGAAATTGGGATGAGACCACCTCAAACCGGTTTTGACCGGGTCAAATCAGACGAGACCAGCACAAACTGGTTTTGAGCAGCTCAAACCCGACCAGACCGTCTGAAACCGGACCAGACAGGCTCAAACCGGTTTGTGACCGGCTTCAAACCCTACCAGACTGGCTAAAACCGGACCAGACTCGTTCAAACCGGTCTCAAGACTGGTTCATACCGGACTCAAACCGGACCAGACCGTCTCAAACACGTTTTGAACGGCCTCAAACCCGACCAGACCGGCTGAAACCGGATGAGACCGGTTCAAACCGGTTTGGACCGGCTCAAACCAGACCAGACTGGCTGAACCAGATCAAATGCTTCCATACCAGCTCAAACCGGATCAAACCCAACTAGAACCACTGAAACTGGATCAAACTGGACCAGACTGGCTCCAACCGGTTATAACCGGCTCAAACCCGACTGACCGGCTCAAACGGGACGAGAGGGCCTCAAACCGATATTGACCGACTCAAACCCGTTCAGACCGGCTAAAGCCGGACCAGACCGGCTCAAACCGTTGTTGATCAGCTCAAACCGGACTCAAACCGGACCAGACCCTCTCAAACCAGTTTTGAACGGCTCAAACCAGACCATACCAGCTCAAACGAATCAAACCGGACCAGAACGGCTTAAACCAGATCAAACCGGATCAGACAGGCTCAAATCGGTTTTGACCGGCTCAAATCGGACGAGAGGAGCACAAACCGAATTTGACCAGCTCAAACCAGACTCAAACAGGACCACACCAGCTCACAAACGGAGTTTGACCGGCTCAAACCCGACCAGACCGGCTGAAACTGGACGAGACCGCCTCAAACCGGTTTTGGACTGACTCAAACACGTCCAAACCGGCTAAAACTGGACCAGACTGGCGCGAACTGTTTTGACCGGCTCGAAGCAGAGTAGACCGGCTCTAACCGGTTATGACCAGCTCAAACCGCACTAAAACCGGACCAGACACCTCTCAACCTGGTGTTGTCCGGCTCAAACTGGACTCAAACCGGACCAGACCGGATCAAACCGGTTTTGACCGGCTCAAACCGGACTCAAACTGGAGCAGACCGTCTCAAACCCGTTTTGACCGGCTCAAAACCTACCAGACCGGCTGAAACCGGCCAAGACCGGCTCAAACCCGGGTTTGGACCGGCTCAAACAGACCAGACTGGCTCAACCAGATCAAAGCATACCAGACCGGCTCAAAACCGTGATCAAACCGGACCAGAACCACGGAAACCAGATCAAACCATGACCAGACCGGCTCAAACCGGTTTGGTCCGGTTTCAAACCAGACCAGATTGGCTTAACCAGATCAAAGCGGACCAGACAGAATCAAACGGATCAAACCGGACCATATCAGCCCTTAGACAGTCTCAAACCGGTTTTGATCGGCTCAGTACGGACCAGAACGGCTCAAACCTATTTTGACTGGCTCAAACAGGACCAGACCCTCTCAAACCCGTTTTGACCGGGTCAAACCACAACAGACCGGCTCACCCGCATCAAAACGGACCAGACCGGCTTTTAACCGGATCAAACCGGACCGACCGGCTCAAACCAGGGTTCAACGGCTCAAACCCGACCAGACTGGCTTAAACAGAACCAGACTGGCTCAAACAGGGTATTTACCGGCTCAAACCGGACTCAAACCAGACCCGAACGAGGCTCAAACAGGGTAGGACTGCCTCAAACCGGACCAGACCAGCTCAAACCGAATCAAACCGGACCAGACTGGCTCATAGACAGGACTCAAACCGGAGCACACCGGCTCCAACCCAGTTTGGACCGGCTCAACTCTGACTCAAACCGGGACCCGACCGGCTCAAACTCGGGTTTACCCGCTCGAACCAGACTCAAACCATAACAGAACGGCTCAAACCGACCAGACAGGTCTCCAAAGTGGATCAAAACGGACGAGACCAACTCAAAGCCGGTTTTAAACAGCTGAAACCTGGACCAGACCAGCTAACCGGACTGAAATCGGAACAGACCAGCTGAAAACGGTTTTGACCTGCTAAAATCGGACCAGACCGCATCAAACGGGATCAAACCGGACCAGACCAGCTCAAACAGGATTTGACCAGCTCACACCGGACCTGACAGGCTCAAACCGGTTTTGACTCGCTCAAATTGGACTCAAACCAGAACAGAACGGCTCAAACCGGTTTTGACCAGCTCAAACCGGACAAGACAGACTCAAACCGGATCACACCGGACCAGACTGGCCCTTACAAACCGGACCAGACTGGCCCTTAGACAGTCTCAAACCGGTTTTGATCGGCTCAATACGGACCAGAATGGCTCAGACCGGTTTTGACCGGCTCAAACCGGACCAGACCATCTCAAACCGGACTCAAACCGGACCAGACCTGCTCAAACCGGTTTGCCCAGATCAAACCAGAACAGACCGGCTCAAATCAAATAAAACCGGACCAGACCGGCTCTTAGACCGGCTCAAAACAGACCAGACCGGCACAGACCGGTTTTGACCTGCTCAAATCGGACTCAATCCGTACCAGACCGGCTCAAACTGAATCAAACCGGACCAGACCGGTTCTGAGACCGGCTCAAACCGGACCAGACCGGCTCAAACCGGTTTTCACCGGCTCAAATCGGACTCAAACCGGACCAGACCGGCTATAAACGGATCTAACCGGACCAGACCCGCTCAAACCAGGGTTGACCGGCTCAAACCAGACCAGACTGGCTTAAACCGGACCAGACTGGATCAAACAGGGTTTGACCGGCTCAAACTGGTCTCAAACGGGACCAGAACGGCTCAAACCGGGTTAGACTGGCTCAAACTGGACCAGACCGGCTGAAACTGGATGAGACCGCCTCAAACCGGTTTTGACCGACTCAAACCCATACAGACTGGCTAAAACCGGACCACACCGGCTCAAACCGGACTCAAACCAGACCAGAACGCATCAAACCGGTGTTTATCGGCTCAAACCTGACTCAAACTGGACCAGACGGGCTCAAACCCGTGTTGACCAGCTCAAACTGGACTCAAACCGGACCAGACCGGCTCAAACCCGTTTTGAACAGCTCAAACCAGACCATACCGGCTCAAACGAATCAAATTGGACCAGACCGGCTTAAACCGGATCAAACCGTTCCAGACCGTCTCAAACTGGTGTTGTCCAGCTCATACTGCACTCAAACCGGACCAGAACGGCTCAGACAGGTTTTGACCAGCTCAAATCGGACCAGAGAAGCACAAACCGAATTTGACCAGCTCAAACCAGACTCAAACGGGACCACACAGGCTCAAACCGGTTTTGACCGGCTCAAACCCGACCAGAACTGCTGAAACTGGAGGAGACCACCTCAAACTGGTTTTGACCGACTCAAACACGTCCAGACTGGCTAAAACCGGACCAGACCGCCTCAAACCGGTGTTGACCAGCTCAAACAGGACTCAAACCGGAACAGACCAGCTCAAACCGGTTTTGAACGGCTCAAACCAGACCATACCGTCTCAAACGAATCAAACCGGACCGGACCGGCTTAAACCGGATCATACCAGACCAGTCCAGCTAAAACCGGTTTTGACCAGCACAAATCGGACGAGAGCAGCACAAACCGAATTTGACCAGCTCAAACCAGACTCAAACAAGACCGCAACGGCACAAACCGGTTTTGATCGGCTCAAACCCGACCAGAGTGGCTGAAACTGGATGAGACCGCCTCAAACCGGTTTTGGACCGACTGAAACCCGTGCAGACCGGCTAAAACCAGACCAGACCGGCTCAAACCGGTTTCGACCGGCTCAAAGCGGACTAGACCGGCTCTAACCGATTATGACCAGCTCAAGCTGCACTCAAACCGGACCAGATCGTCTCAAATTGGTGTTGTCCAGCTCAAATTGGACTCAAACCGGACCAGACCGGCTCAAACCCGTTTTGACTGGCTGAAACCCGACCAGACCGTCTGAAACCGGATGAGACCGGCTCAAACCGGTTTGGACCAGCTCAAACCAGACCAGACTGGCTCAACCAGATCAAAGCAGATCAGACCGGCTCAAACTGGATCAAACCGAACCAGAACCACTGAAACCGGATCAAACCGGACCAGACCGGCTCAAACCGGTTTTAACTGGCTCAAACCCGACCAGACCAGCTGAATTGGGACGAGACCGCCGCAAACCGGTTTTGACCGGGTCAAATCAGACCAGACCGGCACAAACCGGTTTTGACCGGCTCAATCCCGACCAGACCGGCTGAAACCGAACGAGACCGGCTGAAACCGGTTTTGACCGTGTCAACCCCGACCAGACCAACTAAAACCGGACCAGACTGGCTCAGAACACTTTTGACCGGCTGAAACCGAACCACACCGGCTGAACCAGATCAAACCAGACCAGACCGGCTTATACCGGTTTAAACCGGACCAGACTGGCTCTTAGACCGTCTCAAACCGGTTTTGATCCGCTCAAAACGGACCAGAACGGCTCAAACCCATTTTGACCTGCTCAAACCAGACCAGACCAGCTCAAACCGGACTCAAACCAGACCAGAACGGATCAAAACGCTGTTGACCATCTCAAACCTGACTCAAACCAGACCAGACCAGCTCAAACCGGCTTTGACCGGGTCAAACCTGAACAGACCGGCTCAACCGGATCAAACCGGACCAGACCGGATTCAACCGGATCAAACCAGACCAGACCGGCCCAAACCAGGGTTGACCAGCTCAAACCCGACCAGACTGGCTTAAATCGAACCAGACTGGCTCAAACAGTGTTTTTACTGGCTCAAACCGGACTCAAACCGGACCAGAACGGCTCAAACCGGGTTAGACTGGCTCAAACCGGACCAGACCAGCTCAAACCGAATCAAACCGGACGAGACCGGCTCAAACCGGTTTTGACTGGCTCAAATCGGACTCAAACCGGACCAGACCGGCTATAAACGAATCTAACCAAACCAGACCCGCTCAAACCAGGGTTGACCGGCTCAAACCCGACCAGACTGGCTTAAACCAGACCAGACTGGCTCAAACAGGGTTTGACCGGCTCAAACGAGACTCAAACGGGAACAGAACGGCTCAAACTGGGTTAGACTGGCTCAAACCGGACCAGACCGGCTGAAACTGGACGAGACCGCCTCAAACCGGTTTTGACCAACTCAAACCCGTACAGACTGGCTAAAACTGGACCACACCGGCTCAAACCAGTTTTGACCGGTTCAAAGTGGACTAGACCGGCTCTAACCGGTTATGACCGGCTCAAACCGCACTCAAACCGGACCAGACCGTCTCAAACTGGTATTGTCTGGCTCAAACTGGACTCAAACCGGATGACACCGGCTCAAACCGGTTTTGACCGGCTCATACCGGACTCAAACCAGACCAGACCGTCTCAAAACCGTTTTGACCGGCTCAAACCCGACCAGATCAGCTGAAACCGGACGAGACCATCTCAAACCGCTTTGGACCGGCTCAAACAAGACCAGACTGGCTCAACCAGATCAAAGAGGTCCATACCGGCTCAAACCGGATCAAACTGGACCAGAAACGCTGAAACGGGATCAAACCGCACAAGACCGGCTCCAACCAGTTTTGAAGGGCTCAAACCAGACCATACCAGCTCAACCGGATCAAACCGGACCAGACCGGCTGAAACCGGTTTTATCCCACTCAAACCCGACCTGACCGGCTGAATTGGGACGAGACCACCTCAAACCAGTTTTTACCGGGTCAAATCAGACCAGACCAGCACAAACCGGTTTTGACCTGCTCAAATCCGACCAGACAGTCTGAAACCGGACCAGACAGGCTCAAACCGGTTTTGACCGGCTCAAACCCTACCAGACTGGCTAAAACCGGACCAGACCCGTACAAACCGGTTTCAAGACCGGTTCATACCGGACTCAAACCGGACCAGAACGTCTCAAACCCGTTTTGACTGGCTGAAACACGACCAGATCGGCTAAAACCGGACGAGACCGGTGCAAACTGGTTTGGACCAGCTCAAACCAGACCAGACTGGCTCAACCAGTTCAAAGCAGACCAGACCGGCTCAAACCGGATCAAACCGAACCCGAACCACTGAAACTGGATCAAACCGGACCAGACCGGCTCAAACCGGTTTTAACTGGCTCAAACCCGACCAGACCGGCTGAATTGGGACGAGACCGCTTCAAACCGGTTTTGACCGGGTCAAATCAGACCAGAACGGCACAAACCGGTTTTGACCGGTTCAAACCCGACCAGACCGGCTGAAACCGGACGAGACCGGCTGAAACCGGTTTTGACCGGGTCAACCCCGACCAGACAATCTAAAACCGAACCAGACTGGCTCAGAACACTTTTGACCGGCTGAAACCGAACCAGACCAGCTGAACTGGATCAAACCGGACCAGACCGGCTTATAGCAGTTTAAAGCAGACCAGAACGATTCTTAGACTGTCTCAAACCGGTTTTGATCCGCTCAAAACGGACCAGACCGGCTGAAACCGGTTTTGACCGGCTCAATGCGGACTAGACCGGCTCTAACCCGTTTTGACTGGCTCCAACCGGACTCAATCCGGACCAGACCGTCTCAAACCCGATTTGACCGGTTCAAACCCGACCAGACCGGCTGAAACCGGACGAGAACGACTGAAACCGGTTTGGACCGGCTCAAACCAGACCAGACTGGCTCAACCATATCGAAGCTGACCAGACAGGCTCAAACCGGATAAACCAGACCAGACCGGCTCAAACCGGTTTTGACTGGCTCAAACTGGACTCAATCCGGACCCGACTGGCTCAAACTGGTTTTTATCCAGCTCAAACCAAACCATACCGGCTCAACCGGATCAAGCCGCACCAGACCGGCTCAAAACCGGACCAGACCGGCTCAAACCGGTCGCAAAACGCTTTTGACCAGCTGAAACCGGTCCAGACAGCCTCAAACCGATTTTGACTGGCTCAAAACGGACTCAAACAGGACCAGACCGGGTCAAACCGGTTTTAAACGGCTCAAATCGGACTCAAACAGGAACAGACCGGCTCAAACAGGGTTTGGCCGTCTCAAACCAGACCAGACCGGCTCAACCGGATCAAACCGTACCAGACCGGCTTAAACCAGATCAAACCGGTTTTGACCGTCACAAAACGGACCAGACCAGATCAAACCCGATCAAACCAGAGCAGACCGGCTCAAACATGTTCTGACCGTATTAGACTGGCTCAAACTGGTTTTTAGCGGCTCAAATCGCACCAGACCGGCTCAAACCGGTTTTGACCGTCTCCAAACGAACTCAAACCGGTTTTGACCGGCACAAACCGGACCAGATGGCCTCAAACCTGTTTTGAAAGGCTCAAACCGGACGAAAAACGTACCAGACCGACTCAAACCGGACTCAAACCGGACTAGACCGGCTCAAATCGGTTTTGATCGGCTCAAACCGGACAAGGACCAAACCGGCTCAAACCGGACTCAAACCGGACCAGAGTGGCCCAAAACGGTTTTGAACGGCTCCAACCAGACCAAACCGGCACAAACGGATCAAACCGGACCAGACTGGCTCAACCTGGCACACACCGGACCAGACCGGCTCAAACAGGATTTGACCAGCTCAAACCGAAACAGACCAGCTCAAACCGTTTTTGAACGGCTCAAATCGGACCAGACTGGCACAAACCGGTTTAGACCAGCTCAAACTGGACTCAAATCGGAGCTGACCGGCTCAAACCATTGTTCACCGGCTCAAACTGGAATCAAACCGGGCCAGACTGGCTCCAAGCAGTGCACATTCAGGGGAGCGCTCACTCAGGGGAGTGCACACTCAGGATAGTGCGCACTCAGTGGAGTCCTCACTCAGGCGAGTGCACACACTGGGGAGCGCTCACTCAGTGGAGCGCACACTCAGGGGAGCACACACTCAGGAGAGTGCACACTCAGGGGAGGGCACACTCAGGGGATCCTCACTCAGGCGAGTTCACACCCAGGGGAGTACACACACAGGGGTGTCTTCTCCCAGGTGTGTTCACACTCACGGGACCGTGCATTCAGGGGACCGCTCACTCAGGGGAGTGTACACTCAGGGGAGAGCACACTCAGGGGAGTGTACACTAAGGGAAGTGTTCATTCAGTGGAGTGCACACTCAGGGGAGTCCTCACTCAGGCGAGTTCACACTCAGGGGAGTGCACACTCAGGGAAGTGCTCACTCAGGGGAGCGCACACACAGGGGAGCGCAATCTCAGGGGAGCACACACTCAGGAGAGTGCACACTCAGGGATGTCCTCACTCAGGAGAGTGCAAACTCAGAGGAGTGCACACACAGGGTAGTCCTCACTCAGGAGAGTGTGAACTCAGGGGAGTGCACACTCAGGGGAGTGCTCAATCAGGGGAGTGCACACGCAGGGGGTCCTCACTCAGGAGAGTGCAAACTCAGAGGAGTGCACTCTCATCGGAGTGCTCTTTCAGGGGACTGCACACTAAGGGGAGTCTTCATTCAGGCGAGTGGAAATTCAGGGGAGTGCACACTCAGGGAAGCGCTGACACGGAGGAGTTTCCACTAAAGTGAGCACACACTCAGGGGAGTCCTCACAAAGGCGAGTGCGCTCTAAGGAGTGCGCTCACTCATGGGAGTGCACACTCAGGATAGTGTGCACTCAGTGGAGTTCTCACTCAGGGAGGTGCACACTCAGGGGGGTGCACACACAGGGGAGCACAAACTCAGGGGAGGGCACACTCAGGGGTGCCTTCACCCAGGCGATTGCACACTCAGGGGAGTGCACACTCAGGGGAGTGCACACCCTGAAGAGTGAACACTCAGGGGAGTGCACACTCAGGGGAGTGAACACTCAGGGGTGTCTACACCCAGGCGAGTGCACACTCAGGGGTGTGTGTACTCCGGGGAGTACTCACTCAGGGGAGTGCACACTCAGGGAAGAGGACACTCAGGGGAGTGCACACTCAGGGGAGTGCACACTCAGGGGAGTCCTCACTCAGGCGAGTTCACACTCAGGAGAGTGCAAACTCAGGGGAGTCCTCACTCAGGCGAGTTCACACTCAGGTGAGTGCACACTCAGGTGTGTCCTCACTCAGGCGAGTGCACCCTCAGGGGAGTGCGCACTCAGGGGAGTGCACACTCAGGGGACTGCTCACTCAGGGGAGTTTTCAGTAAAGTGAGCGCACACTCAGGGGAGTGCACATTCAGGGGAGTCCTCACACAGGCGAGTGCACACTTAGGAGAGTGCTCACTCATGGGAGTGCACACTCAGGATAGTGTGCACTCAGTGCAGTCCTCACTCAGGGGAGTGCACACTCAGGGGAGCGCACACTCAGGGGAGTGCACACTCAGGGGAGTCCTCACTCAGGAGAGTGCAAACTCAGAGGAGTGCCCACTCAGGGGAGCGCTCACTCAAGGGAGTGCACACCCTGGAAGCGAACACTCAGGGGAGTGCACACTCAGGGGTGTCTTCACCCAGGCGAGTCCACACTGAGGAGAGTGTGCACTCAGGGGAGTGCTCACTCAGTGGAGTGCAAACTCAGTGGAGCGCACAATCAGGGGAGTGCACACCCTGGGGAGGGATCACTCACGGGATTGCACACTCAGGGGAGTGCACACTCAGGGGTTCCTTCACCAAGGCGAGTGCACACTCAGGGGAGTGCTCACTCAGGGGAGTGCACACTCAGGGGAGAGCACACTCAGGGGAGTGTACACTCAGGCGAGTGCTCATTCACTGGGGTACACACTTAGGGGAGTCCTCACTCAGGCAAGTTCACACTCAGGGGAGTGCACACACAGGGGTCTCCTAACTCAGGCGAGTGTATGCTCAGGGGAGTGCGCACTCATGGGAGTGCACACTCAGGTGAGCACGCACTCAGGGGAGTGCACACTCAGGGGAGTCCTCACTCAGGCGAGTTCACACTCAGTAGTCCTCACTCAGGTGAGTGCACACTCAGGGGAGTGCACACTCAGGGGAGCGCTCACTCAGGGAAATGCACACTCAGGGGAGCGCACACTCAGGAGAGTGCACACTCAGGGAAGTGCACACTCAGGGGTCTCTTCACCCAGGCGAGACCACACTCAGGGGAGTGTGCACTCAGGGGTGCGCTCACTCAGCGGAGTGCACACTCAGGGGAGCACACACTCAGGGGTGTGCACACCCTGGGGTGGGAACACTCAGGGGAGTGCACACTCAGGGGTGTGCACACTCAGGGGTGTATTCAGCCAAGTGAGTGCACACTCAGGGGAGTGCACACTCAGGGGAGCCCACACTCAGGGGAGTGCACACCCTGAAGAGTGAACACTCAGGGGAGTACACACTCAGGGGAGAGCACACTCAGGGGAGTGTACACTCAGGGGAGTGCTCATTCAGTGGAGTGCACACTCAGGGGAGTCCTCACTCAGGTGAGTTCACACTCAGGGGAGTGTACACTCAGGTGAGCATGCACTCAGGGGAGTGCACACTCAGGGGAATCCTCACTCAGGTGAGGTCACACTCAGGGGTGTGCACACTCAGTAGTCCTTACTCAGGCGAGAGCACACTCAGGGGAGCGCTCACTTACGGGAGTGCACACTCAGGGGAGCGCACACGCAGGGGAGTGCACACCCTGGGGAAGGAACACTCAGGGGAGTGTGCACCCAGGAGAGTGCACACTCAGGGGTGTCTTCACCCAGGGGAGTGCACACTCAGGAAAGTGCACACTCAGGGGAGTGCACACTCAGGGAAATCCTCACTCAGGAGAGTGCGAACTCAGAGCAGGCACACACAGTGGAGGGCTCACCCAAAGGGGTCATCACTCAAGCAAGTGCCCCAAGAAGAGAGCGCTCACTCAGGGGAGTTCACACTCAGGGGAGCCTCACTCAGGCGAGTTCACACTCAGGCGAGTCCACACTCTGGGGTGTCCTCACCCAGTGGAGTGCACACGCAGGGGAGTTCGCACTCAGGGAAGTGCTCACTCAGGGGAGCGCACACTCAGGGGAGCGCAATCTCAGGGGAGTGGACACTCAGGGGAGTCCTCACACAGATGAGTGCATTCTCAGGTGAGAGCACACTCAGGGGAGCGCTCACTCAGGGGAGTGCACACTCAGGGGAGCGCACACTCAGGTGAGTGCACACTCAGTGGCATCCTCACTCAGGATAGTGTGAACTAACAGGAGTGCACACTCAGGGGAGTGCTCACACAGGGGAGTGCACTCTCAGGGGTATCCTCACTCAGGTGAGTGTACACTCAGGGGAGTTCACACTCAGCGGAGCGCTCACTCATGGGAGTTCACACTCAGGGAAGCACACACTCAGGGTAGCGCACACTCAGGGGAGTGCACACCAGGAGAGTCCTCACTCAGGGAAGTGCAAACTCAGAGGAGTGCACATTCAGAGGAGTGCTAACTCAGGGGAGTGCACACTCAGGGGTGTCCTCACTCAGGCGAGTGCACACTCAGGGGAGTGCACACTCAGGGGCATGCACACTCAAGTGAGCATACACTCAGGGGAGTGCACACTCAAGGGAGTCCTCTCTCAGACGAGTTCACACTCATGGGTGTGCACACTCAGTAGTCCTCAGTCCGGCGAGTGCACACTCAGGGGAGTGCCCACTCAGGGGAGCGCTCACTCAGGGGAGTGCACACTCCGGGGAGCGCACACTCTGGGGAGCACACACTCAGGGGACTTCACACTCAGACGGTTCCTCACTTAGGAGAGTGCGAACTCAGAGGAGTGCACACTCAGGGGAGTGCTCATTCAGACGACGGCACACTCAGGGGAGTGCACACACAGGGAGGTGCTCACAAAGCAGAGTGCCCACTCAGGGGAGTGCACACTCAGGGGATCAAACCGTAACAGACCGGCTCAACCGGTTTTGACCGGCTCAAACTGGAGCAGACCAGCTGAAACTGGTTAGGATCGGCTCAAACCAGACCAGACCAGCTCAACCAGTTCAAACCGGACCAGACCGTCTTAAACCGTTCTTGACAGGCTCAAACCGGACCAGACCGGCTCAAACCAGATCAAACCGGCTCAAACCGGTTCAAACCGGATCAGACCGGCTCAAACCGATTCAAACCGGACCAGACCGGCTTAAACGGGATTAATCCGTACCAGACCGGCTCAAACGGTTTTGACAACCTCAAATCGGACCAGACAGGCACTAACCGGTTTTGACTGGTTCAAACCACACTCAAACCGGACCAGACTTGCTCAAACCGGTTTGGACCAGCCAAAACCCGACCAGACCGGCTGAAACCGGATCAGACCGACTCAAACCGGTTTTGACCAGCTCAAAGCAGACTAGACCGGCTCTAACCGGTTATGACCAGCTCAAAGCGCATTCAACCGGAGCAGACCGTCTCAAACTGGTGTTGTCCGGCTGAAACCGGACTCATACAGGACCATACCGGCTCAAACCGGTTTTGACTGCCTCAAACCGGTCTCAAACCGGACCAGACCGTCTCAAACCCGTTTAGACGGGCTCAAACCAGATCAGACCGGCTGAAACCGTACGAGACCGGCTAAAACCGTTTTGGACTGGCTCAAACCAGACCAGAGTGGCTGAACCAGTTCAAAGAGGACCAGACCAGCTCAAACCAGACTCAAACCGGACCAGACCGGCTCAAACCGGTTTTCAACAGCTCAAACCTGACCATACCAACTCAAACAAATCAAACCGGACCAGACTGGCTTAAACTGGATCAAACCGGACCAGACCGGCTCAAACCAGTTTTGAGCAGCTCAAACCGGACTCGAACCGGACCAGACCGGCTCATACCGGTGTTGACCAGCTCAAACCAGACTCGAACCTGACCAGGCCGCCTCAAACATGTTTTGACCAGCTCAAACCAGACCTGACCGGATCAACCGGATCAAACTGGGCCAGACCGTATCTTAGACCGCCTCAAACTGGTTTTGACCGGCTCAATACGGACCAGACGGGCTCAAACAGCTTTTGTCTGATTCAAACCAGACACAAACCGTACCAGACTGGCTCAAACCGTTGTTGACCGGCTCAAACCGGACTCAAACCGGACCAGACCGGCTCAAACAGGTTTGACCGGCTGAATCCCGACCACACCAGCTCAAACCGGCCCAGACTGGCTCAAACCAGTTTGACCAGATCAAACCGGACCAGACCGGCTAAGACCGGACCACACCGGATCAAACCAGATCAAACCGGACCAGACCAGCTGAATCCTCTTTTCACCGGCTCAAACCAGACCACACCAGCTCAACCAGCTCAATGCGGACTAGACCGGCTCAAATTGTGTTTCTCCGGCTCAAATCGGACTCACACTGGACCAGACAGTCTCAATCGGGACCAGAGCGACTCAAACCAGTTTTCATCCTCTCAAACTGGAGCAGACAGGCTCTTAGACCGTCTCCAACCGCTTTTGATCAGCTCAATACGGACCAGAACGTCTCAAACTGGTTTTGACCAGCTCAAACCGGACCAGACCGTCTCAAACTGGGCTCAAACCGGACCATAACGGATCAAACCGGTGTTGACTGGCTCAAACCTAACTCAAACTGGACCAGACCGGCTCAAACCGGTGTTGACCAGCTCAAACGGGACTCAAACCGGAACAGACCGTCACAAATCAGTGTTAACCGGCTCGAACCAGACTCAAACCGGACCAGAACGGCTCAAACCGGACTAAACAGGCTCAAAACAGATCAAAACGGACCAAACCGTCTCAAACCGGTTTTGACCAGCTGAAACCGGACCAGACCAGCTCAAACCGGACTCAAACCGGACCAGACCGGCTGAAAACGGTTTTGACCGGCTCAAGTCGGACCAGACTGCATCAAACCGGATCAAACTGGACCACACCGGCTCAAACCGGTTTTGATCAGCTCACAAAAGCCCAGAACAGCTCTATCGGATCAAACCAAACCACACCGTCTCAAACCGGCTCAAACCGCACTAGACCGGCTCAAACAGGATTTGACCAGCTCACATCGGACCAGACCGGCTCAAACCGGATTTGACTGGCTCAAGTTGGACTCAAACCAGAACAGACAGACTCAAACCGGTTTTGACCAGCTCAAACCGGACCAGACAGACTCAAACCGGATCAAACCAGACCAGACCAGACCAGGCCTTAGACAGTGTCAAACCGGTTTTGATCAGCTCAATACGGACCAGAACGGCTTAAACCGGTTTTGACCGGCTCAAACCGGACCAGACCATCTCAAACCTGACTCAAACCGGACCAGACCAGCTCAAACCGGCTTTGACCGGGTCAAACCTGAGCAGACCGGCTCATCCGGATCAAAACGGACCAGACCGTCTTTAACCGGATCAAACCGGACCAGACCGGCGTAAACCAGGGTTGACCGCCTCAAGCCCGACCAGACTGGCTTAAACCGAACCAGACTGGCTCAAACAGGGTTTGACCAGCTCAAACCGGGCTCAAACCAGACCAGAACGGCTCAAACTGTGTTAGATTGGCTGAAACCGGACCAGACCGACTCAAACCGAATCAAACTGGAACGGACCGGCTCTTAGACCGGCTAAAACCGGACCAGACCGGCTCGAACCGGTGTTGACCAGCTCAAACCGGACTCAAACCGGATCAGAACGGCTCAAACCGGTTTTGAATGGCTCAAACCAGACCATACCAGCTCAAACGAATCAAACCGGAGCAGACCAGCTTACACTGGATCAAACCGGAACAGACCGGCTCAAACCAGTCTCAAACCGCTTTTGACCAGCTCATACTGGTCCAGACAGCCTCAAACCAGTATTGACTTGCTCAAACCAGACTCAAAGAGGACCAGACCGGGTCAAACCAGTTTTAAACGGCTCAAATCGAACTCAAACAGGAAAAGACCGACTCAAACCGGTTTTGAATGGCTCAAACCAGACCATACCCGCTCAACCGAATCAAACTGGACCAGACAGGCTTAAACCGGATCAAACTGTACCAGACCGGCTCAAACGGGTTTTGACAGGCTCAAATCGGACGAGAGCAGCACAAACCGAAATTGACCAGCTCAAACCAGACTCAAACAGGACCAGACCGGCTCAAACCGGTTTTCACCGGCTAAAACCCGACAAGACCGGCTGAAACTGGATGAGACCGCCTCAAACCGGTTTTGACCAGCTCAAAGCGTACTAGACAGGCTATAACCAATTTTGACCGGATCAAACTGCACTCAAACTGGACCAGATCGTCTCAAACTGGTGTTGTCAGGCTCAAACCGGACTCAAACTGGACCAGACCGGCTCAAACCTGTGTTGACCAGCTCAAACCGGACGCATACCGGAACAGGACGGCTCAAACCGGTTTTGAATGGCTCAAACCAGACCATAACGGCTCAAACGAATCAAACCGGACTAGACCGGCTTACACCGGATCAAACCGGACCAGACCGGCTCAAACCAGACCAGACCGGCTCAAAGCCGACTAGACCGGCTCTAACCGGTTATGACCGGCTCAAACCGCATTCAAACCGGACGAGACCGTCTCAAACTGGTGTTGTCCGGCTCAAACCACACTCAAAGCAGACCAGAACGGCTCAGACCGGTTTTGACTGGCTCAAATCGGACCAGAGAAGCACAAACCGATTTTGACCGGCTCAAACCACACTCAAACCGGACCAGACCGGCTCAAACCGGTTTTCATCGGCTCAAACCCGACAAGACCGGCTGAAACCGGATGAGACTGGCTGAAACCGGTTTTGAACGGGTCAACCCCGACCAGACCAATTAAAACCGGACCAGACTGGCTCAGATCACTTTTGACCGACTCAAACCGAACCAGACCGGCTCATCCGGATCAAAGCGGACCAGAACGGCTTATACGGGATCAAACCAGACCAGACCGGCTCTTAGACCGTCTCAAACCGGTTTTGATCCGCTCAAAACGGACCATAAAGGCTCCAACCGGGTTTGACTGGCTCAAACCAGACCAGACCCGCTTAAACCGGATCAAACCGCACCAGATTGGCTCAAACCGGTTTTGAACGGCTCAAATAGGACGAGAGCAGCACAAACCGAATTTGACAAGCTCAAACCAGACTCAAACAGGACCACACCGGATCAAACCGGTTTTGACCGGCTCAATCCCGACCAGACCGGCTGAAACTGGACGAGACAGCCTCAAACCGGTTTTGACCGGCTCAAACCCGACCAGACCAGCTAAAACCGGACCAGACTGGTTCAAACCGGTTTTCACCAGCTCAAAGCGGACTAGACCGGCTCTAACCGGTTATGACCAGCTCAATCCGCACTCAAACCAGACCAGACCAGCTCAAACAAGTTTTGCCCGGCTCAATCCGGACTCAAACCAGACCAGACCGTCTCAAACCCGTTTTGACCGGCTCAAACCGGACCAGACTGGCTGAAAGCAGACGAGACTAGCTCAAACCGGTTTGGACTGGCTCAAACCAGACCAGACTGGCTCAACCAGATCAAAGCGGACCACACTGGCTCAAACCGGATCAAACCGGACCAGAACAGCTGAAACCAGATCAAACCGGACCAGACCGGCTCAAACCGGTTTTAACCGGCTCAAACCGGATCAGACCTCCTGAAACAGGACGAGACCGCCTCAAACCGGTTTTCACCAGCTCAAATCGGACCAGACTGGCCCAAACTGGTTTTTACCAGCTCAAACCCGACCAGACCATCCTAAACCGGACCAACTGGCTCAAACCGGTTTTGACCGGCTCAAACCCTACCAGACCGGCTAAAACCGGACCAGTTCCATTCAAACAGGACTCAAACCGGAATAGGAATAGACCGGCTCAAACCGGTTTTGACCGGGTCAAATCGGACCAGAGCAGCACAAACTGATTTTGCCCAGCTCAAACCACACTCAAACAGGACCAGACCGGCTCAAACTGGTTTTCACCGGCTCAAACCCGACCAGACCAGCTGAAACCGGATGAGACCGGCTGAAAACTGGTCTTGACCAGGTCAACCCTGACCAGACCGGCTAAAATTGGACCAGACCAGCTCAAACCAATTTTGACCGGCTCACAGTGGACTAGACTGGCTCTAACTGGTTATGACCGGCTCAAACCGCACTCAAACCGGACCAGAACGTCTCACACTGGTGTTGTCTGGCTCAAACCAGACTCAAACCGGACCAGACCGGCTCAAACCGGTGTTGACCGGCTCAAACCGGACTCAACCGGACCAGACCGTCTCATACGCATTTTTACTGGCTCAAACCCGACCAGACCCGTTGAAACCGGATGAGACCGGCTCAAACCAGTTTGGACCGGCTCACACCAGACCAGACTGGCTCAACCAGATCAAAGCAGACCACACCAGCTCAAACCGGATCAAACCGGACCAATACCACTGAAACCGGATCAAACGGACCAAACAGGCTCAAACCGGTTTTAACTGGCTCAAACCCGACCAGACCAGGTGAAATGGGACGAGACCGCCTCAAACCGATTTTGTCCGGGTCAAATCAGACCAGACTGGCACAAACCGGTTTTGACGGGCTCAAACCCGACCAGACCGTCTGAAACCGGACCAGACAGGCTCAAACCGGTTTTGACCGGCTCAAACCCTACCAGACCGGCTAAAACTTGACAAGACCCGTTCAAACAGGACTCAAACCAGAATAGACCGGGTCAAACCAGTTTTCACCGGCTCAAATCGGACCAGAGCAGCACAAACCGATTTTGACGGGCTCAAACCAGACTCAAACAGGACCAGACCGGCTCAAACCGGTTTTCAGCGGCTCAAACCCGAACAGACCGTCTGAAAACGGACGAGAATGGCTGAAACCGGTTTTAACTGGGTCAACCCTGACCAGACTGGTTAAAACAGTACCAGACTGGCTCAGACCTGTTTTAACCGGCTCAAACCGAACCAGACCGGCTCAACCGTATCAAACAGGAACACACCGGCTTAAACCGGATCAAACCGGACCAGACCGGCTCTTAGACCGTCTCAAACAGGTTTGGATCCGCTCAATACAGATCAGAACGGCTCAAACCGGTTTTGACTGGCTCAAACGGGACCAGACCGGCTCAAACCGGACTCAAACCGGACCAGAACTGATCAAACCGGTGTTGACCGGCTCTAACCTGACTCAAACTGGACCAGAACGGCTCAAACCAGTGTTGACCAGCTCAAACCGGAATCAAACCAGACCAGACCAGCTCAAACCGGTTTTGAACGGCTCAAACCTGACCATACCGACTCAAACGAATCAAACCGGTCCAGACCGGCTTAAACTGGATCAAACCAGTCCACACCGGCTCAAACCGGTTTTGACCGGCTCAAATCGGACGAGAGCAGCACAAACCGAATTTGACCAGCTCAAACCAGACTCAAACTGCACCACACCGGCTCAAACCAGTTTTGACTGGCTCAAACCCGACCAGACCGGCTGAAACTGGATGGGACCACCTCAAACCGGTTGTTACCGACTCAAACTCGTCCAGACCGGCTAAAACCGAACCAGACAGGCTCAAACCAGTTTTGACCGGCACAAAGTGGACTAGACCATGTCTAACCAGTTATGACCTGGTCAAACCGCACTCAAACCAGACCAGACCGTCTCAGACTGGTGTTGTCTGGCTCAAACCAGACTCAAACCGGACCAGACTGTCTCAAACCCGTTTTGACTGGCTCAAACCCGACCAGACTGGCTGAAACCGGACGAGACCAGCTCAAACCGGTTTGGACCGGCTCACACCAGACCAGACTGGCTCAACCAGATCAAAGCGAACCAGACCGGATCAAACAGGACCAGAAGCGCTCAACCTGGATCCAACCGGACCAGACCGGCTGAAACCGGTTTTGACTGCCTCAAACCAGACTCAAACCGGACCCTACCGGCTCAAACCGGTTTTTAACCGGATCAAACCAGACCATACCGGCTCAACCGCATGAAACCGGAGCAGTCCGGCTCAAACCGCAACAGACCGGCTCAAATCAGTTGCAAACCGCTTTTGACCAGCTAAAACCAGTCCAGACAGCCTCAAACCGGTTTTGACTGGCTCAAACCGGACTCAAACAGGACCAGACTGGGTCAAACTGGTTTTAAATGGCTCAAATCAGATTCAAACAGGACACACCGGCTCAAACCGGTTTTGACCGACTCAAACCCGACCAAACCGGCTAAAACTGGACGAGACCGCCTCAAACCGGTTTTGACCGACTCAAATCCGTCCAGACCGGCTAAAACCGGACCAGACCGGCTCAAACCAGTTTTGACCGGCTCAAAGCAAACTAGACCGGCTCTAACCGGTTATGACCGGCTCAAACCGCACTCAAACCGGACCAGAACATCTCAAACTGGTGTTGTCCAGCTCAAACCGGACTCAAAATGGACCAGCCCGGCTCAAACCGGTTTTGACCGGCTCAAACCGGACTCAAACCGGACCACACCGTCTCAAACCCGTTTTGACTGGCTCAAACCCGACCAGACCAGCTGAAACTGGACAAGACCGGCTCAAACCTGGTTGGACTGGCTCAAACCAGACCAGACTGGCTCAACCATATCAAAGCAGACCAGACCAACTCAAACCGGACTCAAACCGGACCAGACTGGCTGAAAACGGATTTGAGCGGCTCAAATCGGACCAGACCGCCTCAAACCGGATCAAACCGTCCAGAACGGCTCAAACTGGTTTTGACCAGCTCACAAAAGCCCAGACCGGCTCTACCGGATCAAACCGGACGAGACCGGCTCAAACTGGCTCAAACCGCACCAGACCGGCTCAAACAGGATTTGACCAGCTCACACCGGACCAGAGCAGCTCAAACCGGTTTTGACCCGCTCAAATTGGACTCAAACCGGAACACACCGGCTCAAACCGGTTTTGACCAGCTCAAACCGGACCAGACAGACTCAAATCGGATCAAACCGGACCAGACTGGCCCTTATAAACTGGAGCAGAATGGCCCTTAGACAGTCTCAAACCGGTTTTGATTGGCTCAATACGGACCAGAATGACTCAAACCGCTTTTGACCAGCTCAAACCGGACGATACCATCTCAAACCGGACTCAAACCGGACCAGACCAGCTCAAACCGCTTTTGACCGGGTCAAACCAGAACAGACGGGCTGAACCGGATCAAACCGGACCAGACCAGCTTTAACCGGATCAAACCGGACCACACCGGCTCAAACCAGGGTTGACGGGCTCAAACCCGACCAGACTGGCTTAAACCGAACCAGACTGGCTCAAACAGTGTTTGACCGGCTCAAAATGGACTCAAACCGTACCAGAACGGCTCAAACCGGGTTAGACTGTCTCAAACCGGACCAGATCGGCTCAAACCGGACCAGACCGGCTCTTAGACCGTCTCAAACCGGAGCAGACCGGCTCAAACCGGAGCAGACCGGCTCAAATCGGACTGAATCAGGACCAGAATGGCTTTAACCGGATGTAACCGGACCAGACCGGCTCAAACCAGGGTTGACCGGCTCAAACCCGACCAGACAGGCCGAAACCGGACCAGACTGGCTCAAGCAGGGTTAGACCGTCTCAAACTGCACTCAAAGGGGACCAGAACGGCTCAACCGGGTTAGACTGGCTCAAAGCAGACCAGACCGGCTCAATCCTAATCAAACCGGACCAGACCGTCTCTTAGACCGGCACAAACCGGACCAGACCGGCTCAATCCAGTTTTGACCGGCTCAAATTGGACTCAAACCGGACCAGACCGGCTCAAACTGGTGTTGACCGGCTCAAACCTGACTCAAACTGGACCAGACCGGCTCAAACCGGTGTTGATTCACTCAAACCAGACTCAAACCGGACCAGAACGGCTCAAACCTGACCAGACAGGCTCAAACCGGATCAAAACGGATCAGACCGGCTCAAACCGGTTTTGACCAGCTGAAACCGGACCAGACCAGCTCAAACTGGACTCAAACCGGACCAGACCGGCTGAAAACGGTTTTGACCGGCTCAAATCGGACCAGACCGGCTCATACCGGTTTTGACCAGCTCACAAAAGCCCAGACCGGCTCTACCGGATCAAACAGGACCAGACCGGCTCAAACCGGCTCAAACCACACCAGACCGGCTAAAACAGGATTTGACCAGCTAACACCGGACCAGACCGGCTCAAACTGGGTTTGACCAGCTCAAATTGGACTCAAACCGGAACAGACTGCTTCAAACCAGTTTTGACCAGCTCAAACCGGACCAGACAGACTCAAACCGGATCAAACCAGACCAGACCGGCCCTTAGACAGTCTGAAACCGGTTTTGATCGGCTCAATACGGACCAGAATGGCTCAAACCGGTTTTGACCGGCTCCAACCGGACCAGACCATATCAAACCGGACTCAAACCGGACCAGACCAGATCAAACTGGTTTTGACCGGGTCAAACCAGAACAGACCGGCTCAACTGGATCAAACCGGACCACACCGGCTTTAACCGGATCAAACCAGACCAGACCGGATGAAACCAGGTTTGACCGGCTCAAACCCGACCAGACTGGCTTAAACCGAACCAGACTGGCACAAACAGGGTTTGACCGGCTCAAACCGGACTCAAACAGCACCAGACCGGCTTTAACCGGATCAAACTGCACCAGACCAGCTCAAACTGGTTTTGACCGGCTCAAATCGGACGAGAGCAGCACAAACAGAATTTGACCAAATCAAAATAGACTCAAACAGGACCACACCGGCTCAAACCGGTTTTGACCAACTCAAACCCGACCAGACCGGCTGAAACTGGACGAGACCGCCTCAAACCGGTTTTGACCGACTCAAACCATTCCAGACCGGCTAAAACCGGGCCAGACCGGCTCAAACCGGTTTTGACTGGCTCAAAGCAGACCAGACCGGCTCTAACCGGTTATGACCAGCTCAAACCACACTCAACCCGGACCAAACCGTCTCAAACTGGTGTTGTCCGGCTCAAACCGGACTCAAACGGGACCAGACCGGCTCAAACCGGTTTTTGACCGGCTCAAATCGGACCATAGAAGCACAAACCGATTTTGACCAGCTCAAAGCAGACTCAAACAGAGCCAGACCGGTTCAAACCGGTTTTCACCGGCTCAAACCCGACCAGACCGACTGAAACCGGACGAGACCACCTGAATCCAGTTTTGACTGGGTCAACCCCGACCAGACTGGCTAAAAACGGACCATACTGGCTCAGACCAGTTTTGACCGGCTCAAACCGAACCAGACCGGCTCAACCGGATCAAACCAGATCAAACCGGCTTAAATCGGATCAAACCGGATCAGAACGGCTTAAACCGGATCAAACTGGACCTGACCAGCTCTTAGAGCGTCTCAAACCAGTTTTCATCTGCTCAATACGGATCAGAATGGCTCAAACTGATTTTGACCGGCTCAAATCGGACCAGACCGGCTCAAACCAGACTCAAACCAGACCAGAATGGATTAAACTGGTGTTGACTGGCTCAAACCTGACTCAAACTGGACCAGACCGGCTCAAACCGGTGTTGACCAGCTCAAACCGGACTCATACTGGACCAGACCGGCTCAAACCGGTTTTGAATGGCTCAAACCAGACCATACCGGCTCAAAGGAATCAAACCGGAACAGACCGGCTTAAACCGGATAAATCCGGACCACACCGGCTCAAACCGGACCAGACCGGCTCAAAGCGGACTAGACCGGCTCTAACTGGTTATGACCGGCTCAAACTGCATTCAAACCTGATCAGACCATCTCAAAATTGTGTTGTACGGCTCAAACCACACTCAAACCAGACCAGAATGGCTCAGACCGGTTTTCACCGGCTCAAATCGGACCAGAGCAGCACAAACCGATTTTGACCGGTTCAAACCACACTCAAACCAGACCAGACCGGCTCAAACCGGTTTTCACCGGCTCAAACCCGAACAGACCGTCTGAAACCAGACCAGACAGGCTCAAACCGGTTTTGACCAGCTCAAACCCTACCAGACTGGCTAAAACCGGACAAGATCCGTTCAAACCGGACTCAAACTGGAATAGACAGGCTCAAACCGGTTTTCACCGGCTCACATCGGACCAGAGCAGCACAAACCGATTTTCACCGGCTCAAACCAGACTCAAACAGGACCAGACCGGCTCAAACCGGTTTTCACCGGCTAAAACCCGACCAGACCGGCTGAAACTGGATGAGACCGCCTCAAACTTCTTTGGACCGGCTCAAACCAGACCAGACTGGCTCAACCAGATCAAAGCGGACCAGACTGGCTCATACCAGATCAAACCGGACCAGAACTGCTGAAACCGAATCAATCCGGATCAGACTGGCTCCAACCGGTTTTAACCGGCTCAAACCCGACCAGACCAGCTGAAACGGGACGAGACCACCTCAAACCGGTTTTGACCGAATCAAACCCGTCCAGACTGGCTAAAACCGGACCAGACCGACTCGAACCGGTGTTGACCAGCTCAAACCGGACGCAAACCGGACCAGAACGGCTCAAACCGGTTTTGAATGGCTCAAACCAGATCATACCGGCTCAAACGACTCAAACCGGACCAGACCAGCTTACACCGGATCAAACCGGACCAGACCGGCTCAAACCGGTTTTGACCAGCTCAAATCGGAGGAGAGCAGCACAAACCGAATTTGACCAGCTCAAACCAGACTCAAACAGGACCACACCGGCTCAAAGCAGTTTTGATTGACTCAAACAAGACCAGACCGGCTAAAACTGGACGAGACCACCTCAAACCGGTTTTGACCGACTCAAACCCGTCCAGACCGGCTAAAACCAGACCAGACCGGCTCAAACCGGTTTTGACCGGCTCAAAGCGGACTACACTGGCTCTAACTGGTTATGACTTGCTCAAACCGCACTCAAACCGGACCAGAGCGGCTCAAACCGGTTTTCACCGGCTCAAACCCGACCAGACCGGCTGAAACTGGATGAGACCGCCTCAAACTGCTTTGGACCGGCTCAAACCAGACCAGACTGGCTCAACCAGATCAAAGCGGACCAGACCTGCTCAAACCGGATCAAACCAGACCAGAACTGCTGAAACCGGATCAATCCGGATCAGACTGACTCCAACCGGTTTTAACCGGCTCAAATCCGACCAGACCAGCTGAAACAGGACGAGACCACCTCAAACCGGTTTTGACCGAATCAAACCCGTCCAGAACGGCTGAAACCGGACCAGACCGACTCGAACCAGTGTTGACCAGCTCAAACCGGACGCAAACCGGACCAGAGCGGCTCAAACCGGTTTTGAATGGCTCAAACCAGACCATACCGGCTCAAACGAATCAAACCGGACCAGACCGGCTTACACCGGATCAAACCAGACCAGACCGGCTCAAACCGGACCAGACCAGCTCAAACCGGTTTGACCAGATCAAACCGGTCCAGACCGGCTCAGACCAGACCAGAGCACATCAAACCAGATCAAACCAGACCAGACCGGCTGAATCCTCTTTTCACCAGCTCAAACCAGACCAGACAAGCTCAACCGGCTCAAAGCGGACTAGACCGGCTCAAACTGTGTTTCTCCGGCTCAACCCGGACTCACACTGGACCAGACCATCTCAAACGGTACCAGACCGGCTCAAACCTGTTTTGACCCACTCATACTGGAGCAGACTGGCTCAAATCGGATCAAACCGGAGGAGACCGGCTCTTAAACCGGCTCAAATCGGTTTTGACCGGCTAATATAAGACCAGACCAGCTCAAACCGGTTTTGACCGGCTCTAAACTGGACCAGACCAGCTCAGTCCGGACCAGACCGACTAAAACCGGAACAAACCGGACAAGACCGGCTCAAACCGGTGTTCACCAGCTCAAACTGGACCAGATCGGATCAAACCGGATATGACCGGCGCAAACCAGACCAGACCAGCTCAAATCGGCTAAATCGGACCAGACCGGGTCAAACCGATTTTGTCTGGCTAAAACCGGACTCAAACCGGACAAGAACGTCTCAAACCAATTTTTACTGGCTCAAACCATACTAGACCGCCTCAAACCGGTTTTGACCGGCCCAAATTAGACTCAAACCGGACTATACCGTCTCAAACCGGTTTTGACCGACTCAAACCCGCCCAGACTGGCACAAATAGGATCCAACCTTACCGGAACGGCTCAAACCAGTTTGGACTGGCTCAAACCAGAACAGACTGGCTCAACCAGATCAAGGCGGACCAGAACGGCTCAAACCGGATCAAACCGAACCAGAACCGCTGAAACCGGACCAAACCGTACCAGACCAGCTCAAACCAGTTTTAATCGGCTCTAACCCAACCAGATTGGCTGAATTGGGACGAGACTGCCTCAAACTGGTTTTGACCGGGTCAAATCAGATCAGATCGGCATAAAACCGGTTTTGACCGGCTCAAACCCGACCAGACCGTCTGAAACCGGACCAGACAGGCTCAAACCGGTTTTGACCGGCTCAAACCCTACCACACCGGCTAAAACCGGACCAGACCCGTTCAAACCGGACTCAAACAGGAATAGACCGTCTCAAACCCGTTTTGACGGGCTCAAATCGGACCAGAGCAGCAAAAACCGATTTTGACCAGCTCAAACAAGACTCAAACAGGACCAGACCGGCTCAAACCGGTTTTCACCAGCTCAATCCCGACCAGACCGGCTGAAAACGGACGAGACAGGCTGAAACCGGTTTTGACCGGGTCAACCCCGACCAGACCAACTAAAACCGGACCAGACTGGCTCAGACCACTTTTGACCAGCTCAAACCGAACCAGACCGGCTCAACCGGATCAAATCGGACCAGACCGGCTTATATCAGATCAATCCAGACCAGACCGTCTCTTAGACCATCTCAAACCGGTTTTGATCCGCTCAAAACGGACCAGAACGGCTCAAACTGGTTTTGACAGGCTCAAACCGGACCAGACCGTCTCAAACCGGACTCAAACCGGACCAGACCATCTCAAATCCGTTTTGACTGGCTCAAACCTGACCAGACCGGCTGAAACCGGACGAGACCGGCTCAAACCGGTTTGGACCGACTCAAACCAGACGAGACTGTCTCAACTAGATCAAAGCCAACCAGACCGGCTCAAACCGGATCAAACCGGACCAGAACCGCTGAAACCGGATCAAACCGGACCAGACAGGCTATAAGCGGTTTTAACCGGCTCAAACCCGACCAGACCGGATGAAATGGGACAACACCGCCTCAAACCGGTTTTGACCGGGTCAAATCAGACCAGACAGGCTCAAACCGGTTTTGACCGGCTCAAACCCTACCAGACCAGCTAAAACTAGACCAGACCCATTCAAACTGGACTCAAACAGGAATAGACCGGCTCGAACCGGTTTTGACCGGCTCAAATCGGACCCGAGCAGCACAAACCGATTTTGTCCGGCTCAAACCAGACTCTAACACGACCAGACCGGCTCAAACCGCTTTTCACTGGCTCAAACGTGACCAGACCTGCTGAAACCGGACGACACCGGCTGAAACCGGTTTTGACTGGGTCAACGCCGACCACACCAACTAAAATCGGACCAGACTGGCTCAGAACACTTTTGACCGGCTAAAATCGGACCCGACCGGCTCAAACTGGTTTTAATGGGCTCTAACCAGACCATACCGGCTCAACCGGATCAAACCAGACCAGACTGGCTCAAACCGGTGTTGACTGGCTCAGACCTGAACAGAAAGGCTTAAACTGGACCAGACTGGCTCAGACAGGGTTTTACCGGCTCAAACCAGACTCAAACCAGACCAGAACGGCTCAAACTGGATTAGACTGGCTCAACCCGTACCAGACCGGCTCAAACCGAATCAAACCGGACCAGACCGGCACTTAGACCGGCTCAAATAGGACCAGACTGGCTAAAACCGGTTTTGACCAGCTCAAATCGGACTCAAACTGGACCAGACCGACTCAAACCGAATCAAACCGGACCAGATCGGCTCTTAGACCGGCTGAAACAGGACCAGACCGGTTCAAACCGGTTATGACCAGCTCAAACCGGACTGAAACCAGACCAGACCGTCTCAAACTGGTGTTGACCGGCTCCAACCAGACTCCAACCCGACCAGACCAAGTCCAACTGGTTTTGACCAGCTCAAACCTGACCAGACCAGCTCAACCGGATCAAACCGAACCAGACCGGCTTAAACCGGATCAAACAGGAGCAGACCGGCTCAAACCGGTTTTGACCAGCTCAAACCAGACGAGTCCGGCTCAAACCGGTTTTCACTGGCTCAAACAGGACGAGTCCGGCTCAAACCGGTTTCCACCAGTTCAAACCGGACCAGGGCCAGACCACCTCAAAGTGGACTCAAACCGGACCAGACTGGCTCAAACCGCTGTTGACCGGCTCAAACCGGTCTCTAACCGGACCAGAAGTGCTCAAACCGGTTTTCCCATCTCAAACCGGACCAGGACCAGATCAGCTCAAACCGGACTCAAACTGGACCAGAACGGCTCACACCGGTGTTGACCGGCTCAAAAGGCACTCAAACCGGACCAGACCAGCTCAAACTGGTTTTGTTCGGCTCAAACCGGACCAGACAGGCTCAAACCGGTTTTGACAGGCTCAAGCCGGACTCAAACTGGACCAGACCGGCTCAAACCGGTTTTGATTGGCTCAAACCAGACCAGACCAGCTCAACCGCATCAAACCGGAGCAGACCGGCTCAAACCGGATCAAATCGGAGGAGACCGGCTCAAACCTGTTTTGACCGTAATAGTCCGGCTGAAACCGGTTTTGACCAGCACAAATCGATCCAGTCCGGCTCATACCGGTTTTGAATGTCCCAAACCGTACTCAAACCGGTTTTGACCGTCTCAAACTGTACCAGACCGGCTCAAACCGGTTTTGACAGGCTCAAATCTGACCAGACTGGCTCAAACCGGTTTTGACCAGCTCAAAAAAGACCAGACCAGCTCAACCGGATCAAACCGGAACAGACCGGCTCAAATTGCCTCAAACCAGACCAGAACGGCTCAAACAGGTTTTGACCAGCTCACACCGGACTAGACCGGCTGAGACCGATTTCAACCAGCTCAAACTGGACAGAAACCTGAACAGACCGGCTCAAACCGGATTTGACCGGCTCATACCGGACCAGACAGACACAAATCGGATCAAACCAGACCAGAACGGCTCTTAGACCGGCTCAAACCGGTTTTGATTGGCTCAAATCGGAGCAGACAGGCACAACCCGTTTTTGACTGGGTCAAACCAGACTCAAATCGGAGCAGACGGGCTCAAACCGGTTTTGACGGGCTCAAACGAAACTTAAACCGGACCATACCGGCTCAAAGCGGCATTAACCGGCTCAAACTGGACTCAAACCGGACCAGACCGGCTCACACCAGTTTTGACCAGCTCAAACCGAACCAGACCAGCTCGACCGGATCAAACCGGACCAGACCCGCTTAAACCAGATCAAACTGGACCAGACCGGCTCTTAGACCGTCTCAAACAGGTTTTCATCGTCTCAATACAGACAAGACAGGCTCAAACCGGTTTTGACGGGCTCATACCAGACCAGACCATCTCAAACGAGACTCAAACCGGACCATACCTGCTCAAACCGGTTTTGACCAGGTCAAACCAGACAAGTCCGGCTAAACCAAATCAAACCAGACCAGACCGGCTTTAACCGGATCAAACCGGACTCAAACCAGACAAGACTGGCTCAAAACAGTTTGGACCGGCTCATACCAGACCATACAGGCTCAACCAGATGAAAGCGGTCTAGACCGGATCAAACCGGATCAAACCAGACCAGACCGGCTCAAACCTGTTTTGACCGGCTCAAACCAGACTCAAACCGGACCCGACCGGCTCAAACCAATTTTGACCGGCTCAAACCAGACCAGGACCAGACCGTCTCAATCCGGACTCAAACCGGTCCACACCGGATCAAACCAATGTTGACTGGCTCAAACCAGACTCAAACCGGACCACACAGGCTGAAACCAGTTTTGACCTGCTCAAACCTGACCAGAACAGCTCAAACCAGATTTGACCAGCTAAAGTCGTACCAGAGCGGCACAAACCGGTTTTGACCGTATCAAACCAGACTCAAACCGGACCAGACCGGCTCATACCAGTTTTGAGTGGCTGAAAACCGACCACATCGGCTAAAACCGGACCAGACCGGCTCTAACCGGGTTTGACTGGCTCAAACCGGACACAATCCGGAACAGAGCGGCTCAAACCGGTGTTGACCAGCTCAAAACGGACTGAAGCCGGACCAGACCGGCTCAAACCGTTTTCGACCGGCTCAAACCGGACCAGGATCAGACCGGCTCAAACTGGACTCAAATCGTACCAGACCGGCTCAAACGGGTGTAGACCGGCTCAAACCGGACCCAAAGCGGACCAGACTGGCTCCAACCTGTTTTGACCAGCTCAAACCGGATCAGACTGGCTCAACCGGATCAAACCGGACCAGACGGGCTGAAACCAGATCAAACCGGACCAGACCAGCTCCAACTGGTTTTGACTGGCTCAAACCCGGCCAGACGGCTCAAACCAGTTTTGACCGGCTCAAACCCAGCCAGACCGGCTCAAACCAGTTTTGACCGGCTCAAACCAGACCAGACAGGCTCAAACCGGGCCATACCGGCTCAAATCGGATCTAACCGGACTCAAACCAGTTTTCATCGGCTCAATCCGGACCAGACCGCATCACACCGGTTTTGACCAGCTCAAGCTGGACTCAAACCGGACCAGACCGGCTCAAACCAGACTGAAACCGGACATGACCGGCTCAAATCAGTTTTGACCAGCTCAAATTCGACCAGACCGGCACAAACCGGATCAAACCCGACAAGACCGGCTCTTACACCAGCTCAAACCGGTTTTGACCGTCTCAATACGGACCAGACCGACTGAAACCGGTTTTGCCCGGCTCCAACCGGACTCATACTGGACCAGAACGGCTCAAACCAATTTTGATCGGCTCAAACTACACCAGACCGGTTCAACCGGATCACACCAGACCAGACCGGCTCAAACCAGATCAAACCGGAGCAGTCAGGCTCGAACTTGTTTTGAACATATTAGACCGGCTCAAACCGGTTTTAACTGGCTCAAATCGAACTAGACCAGCTCAAACCACTTTGGAATGGCCCAAACCGTTCTCAAACCGGTTTTGACCGGCTCAAACTGGACCAGACCAGCTCAAACCAGTTTTCACAGTCTCAAATCTCACCAGACCGGCACAAACCGGTTTTGACCGACCACTACCCGATCAGACCGTCTCAAAGCGGTTTGGACCGGCTCAAACCAGACCAGACCGGCTCAACCGGATCAAACTGGACCAGACCGGCTCTTAGACCAGTTGAAACCTGACCAGACGGGCTCAAAGTAGACCAGACCATCTCACACAGGTTTTGACCGGCTCAAACCAGACCAGACAGGCTCGACCAGATCAAACCGGACCAGATCGTATCTTAGACCGGCTCAAAACCGTTTTGATTGGGTAAATACGGAGCAGACCAGCTCAAACGGGTTTGACTGGCTCAAACCGGACTCAAACCGGTCAAGACCGGCTCAAACCGTTGTTGACCAGCTCAAACAGGACTCAAACCGGTCCAGACCAGCTAAAAGCGGTGTTGACCGGATCAAACCGAAATCATACCGGACCAGAATGGCTCAAACCGGTTTAGACCAGCACAAACCAGACCAGAACGGCTCAACCGGATCAAACCAGACCAGACCGGCTCAAACCAGATCAAACCGGACCAGTCCGGATCAAACCGGATCAAACTGGACTAGACCGGATCAAACCGGTTTTGAGCGGCTCAAACCAGATTCAAACCGGACCACACTGTCTGAAAAGTGTTGGGACCAGCTCAAACCGGCTTAAATCGGACCAGACTGGCTCAAACCGGTTTTGACCGGCTCAAACTCGACCAAACAGGCTAAAACCATACCAGACCGGCTAAAACCAAACCAGACCAGCTCAAACACGTTTTGACCAGCTGAAACCAGACCAGACCGGATCAAACCTGGCCAGACCGGCTCTAATTGGATCAAACCAGACCCAACCAGCTCATACAAGCTCCAACAGGACCAGACTGGCTCAGACCGGACTCAAACCGGACCAGACCGGCTGAAAACGGGCTTGACCGGTGTAAACCGGACCAGACCGTCTTAACCGGATCAAACCGGTCCAACCAGCTCAAACCGGTTTTGACCGGCTCAAACCAGACCACACAGGCTCACCCGGATCAAACCAAACCACACCGGCTCAAACCGGTTTTCACCGGCTCAAAAGAGACAGGACAGGCTCAAACCAGATGAAACCAGACCAGACCAGCTGAAACTGGTTTTGACCAGTTGAAACCGGACTCAAACCGGAACAGACCAGTTCAAACCAGTTTTGACCGGCTCAAACTCAGAGGAGTGCAAATTCAGGGGAGTGCACACTCAGGAGAGTGCACACCCAGAGGTGTTCTCACTGAGGAGAGTGCAAACTCAGAGGAGTGCACGCTCAGGGAAGAGCTCACACAGGAGAGTGCACACTCAGGTGTGTCCTCACCCAAGTGAGTACACACTCAGGAGAGTGCACACTCAGGGGCGTGCACACTCAGGTGAACATACACTCAGGGGAGTGCACACTCAGGGGAGTGCAATCTGAGTGGAGTGCACACTCAGGGGAGTGCACACTCAGGGGAGTGCCCATTCACGGGAGTGCACACTCAGGGGAGTCCTCACGCAGGGGAGTGCACACACAGGGGAGTGCACACTCAGGGGAACGCTCACTCAGGGAAGTGCACACCCAGGTGAGTGCACACTCGGGAGTGCACACTAAGGGGGTACACATTCAGGCGAGTGCACAGCCAGGGGAGTGCACACTCAGAGTAGTCCTCACTCAGGTGAGTGCACACTCAGGGGAGTGCACACTCAGGGAGCCCTCAGTCAGGGGAGTGCACACTCAGGGGAGTCCTCACTCAGGATAGTGTGAAGTCAGGGGAGTGCACACTCAGAGGAGTGCACATTCAGGGGAGTGCACACACAGGAGTGTATTCACTCAGGCGAGTGCACACACAGAGGAGTGCACTCTTAGGGGAGCATTCACACAGGGGAGTGCACACTCAGGTGAGCACACACCCAGGGGAATCCACACTCAGGGGAGTCCTCACTCAGGACAGTGCGCCATGAGAGGAGTGCACACTCAGGGGTGTCCACACCAAGGCGAATGCACACTCAGGGGAGTCCTCCCTCAGGCGAGTGCACATGCAGGTGTGTGCACACTCAGGGGTGTGCTCACTCAGGGGAGTGCACACTCAGGATAGTGCACACTCAGTGGAGTCCTCACTCAGGTGAGTGCACACTCAGGGGAGTGCACACTCAGGAGAGTGCACACTCAGGGGTGGGCACACTCACTTGAGCCTCAGTCAGGTGAGTTCACACCCAGGGGAGTGCACACTCAGGGGTGTCTTCACCCAGGCGAGTTCACACACAGGGGAGCACGCACTCAGGGGAGCACTCACTCAGAGGAGTGCACACTCAGGGGAGAGCACACTCAGGGGAGTGTACAATCAGGGAAGTGTTCATTCAGTGGAGTGCACACTCAGGGCAGTCCTCACTCAGGCGAGTTCACACTCAGGGGAGTGCACACTCAGGGGTGTCCTCACCCAGGGGAGTGCACACACAGGGGAGTTCGCATTCAGGGAAGTGCTCACTCAGGGGAGCACACACTCAGAGGAGCGCAATCCAGGGGCACGCACACTCAGGAGAGTGCACACTCAGGAGAGTTCTCACTCAGAAGAGTGCGAACTCAGAGGAGTGCACACTCAGCGGAGTGCTCATTCAGGGGAATGCACACTAAGGAGAGTCTTCACTCAGGTGAGTGCACATTCAGGGGAGTGCACACTCAGGTGTGTGCTAACACAGAGGAGTTTCCACTAAAGTGAGTGCACACTCAGGGGAGTGAACACTCAGGGGAGTCCTCACACAGGCGACTGCACACACAGGAGAGCACTCACTCATGGGAGTGCACACTCAGGATAGTGGCACTCAGTGGAGTCCTCACTCAGGTGAGCACACAGTCAGGGAAGTGCACACTCAGGGGAGTGCACACTCAGAGGAGGGCACACTCAGGGGAGTCCTCACTCAGAATAGTGCAAACACAGAGGAGTGCAAACTCAGGGGAGCGCTCACTCAGGGGAGTGCACACCCAGGGGATCGAACACTCAGGGGAGTGCACACCCTGGGGAGTGAACACCTAGGGGAATGCACACTCAGGGGAGTGCACACTCAGGCGTGTCTTCACCCAGGCGAGTGCACACTCAGGGGAGTGTGCACTCAGGGGAGCACTCACTCAGGGGAGTGCACACTCAGGGGAGCGCACACTCAGGTGAGTGAATACCCTGGGGAGTGAACACTCAGGGGAGTGCACTCTCAGGGGAGTGCACACTCAGGATTGTCTTCTCCCAGGTAAGCGCAGAGTCAGGGGAGTGCGCACTCAGAGGAGTGCTCATTCAGGGGAGTGCGTGCTCAGAGGAGTGCACACTCAGGGAAGTCCTCACTCAGGAGAGTATGAACTCAGAAGAGTGCACACACAGGGGAGGGCACACTCAAAGGAGTCATCACTCAAGGGAGTGCCCCCTCAGGAGAGTGCTCACTCAGGGGAGTGCACACACAGGGGAGCCTCAATCAGGCGAGTTCACACTCAGGGGAGTGCACACTCAGGGGTGTCTTCACCCAGGTGTGTTCACATTAATGGGAGCGTGCACTTAGGGGAGCGCTCACTCAGGGGAGTGCACACACAGGGGAGAGCACACTCAGGGCAGTGCACTCTCAGTGGTGTCCTCACTCAGGAGAGTGTGAACGAAGAGGAGTGCACACTCAGGGGAGTGCTCACTCAGCTGAGTGCACACTCAGTGGAGTCCTCACTCAGGAGAGTGTGAATTAAGAGGAGTGCACACTCAAGGGAGTGCACACTCAGGGGAGCGCACAGTCAGGGGAGTGTACACCAGGGGAGTCCTCACTCAGGAGAGTGTGAACTCAGCGAAGTGCACACTCAGTGGAGTGCTAAGCCAGGGGAGTGCACACTCAGGGGTGTCCTCACTCAGTCAAGTGCACACTCAGGGGAGTGCACACTCAGGGGAGCGCTCACACAGGGGAGTGCACACTCAGGGGAGCGAACACTCAGGGGACTGCACACCCTGAGGAAGGAACACTCCGGGGTGTGCACACTCAGTAGTCCTCACTCAGGCGAGTGCACCCTCAGGGGAGTGCACACCCAGGGGAGTGCACACTCAGGGGAGCGCACACTCAGGGGAGTGCACACCCTGGGGAAGGAAAACTCAGGGGAGTGCACAATCAGGGGAGTGCACACTCAGGGGTGTCTTCACCTAGGGGAGTGCACACTCATGGGAGTGCGCACTCAGGGGAGCGCTCACTCAGGGGAGTGCACAGTCAGGGGAGTGCACACTCAGGGAAGTCCTCACTCAGGAGAGTGCGAGCTCAGAGGGGTGCACACACAGCGGAGGGCTCATCCAAAGGAGTCATCACTCAAGCGAGTTCCCCCTCAGGAGAGCACTCACTCAGGGGAGTTCACACTCAGGGGGGCCTCACTCAGGCGAGTTCACACTCAGGGGAGTGCACACTCAGGGGTGTCTTCACCCAGGTGAGCGCACACTCAGGGGAGTGCGCACTCAGGAGAGAGCACACTCAGGGGAGTATACACTCAGTGGAGTGCTCATTCAGTGGAGTGCACACTCAGGGGAGTCCTCACTCAGGCGAGTTCACACTCAGGGGAGTGCACACTCAGGGGTGTCCTCACCCAGGGGAGTCCACACTCAGGGGAGTTCGCACTCAGGGAAGTCCTCACTCAGGGGAGCACACACTCAGGGGAGCGCAATCTCAGGGGAGAGCACACTCTGGGGAGTCCTCACCCAGGTGAGTGCACTCTCAGGTGAGAGCACACTCAGGGGAGCGCTCACTCAGGGGAGTGCAAACTCAGGGGAGTGCACACTCAGGGGAGTGCGCTCTCAGTGGCGACCTCACTCAGGAGAGTGAGAACTAACAGGAGTGCACACTCAGGGGAGTGCTCACTCATGTGAGTGCACACTCAGGGTTGTCCTCACTCAGGTGAGTGTACACTCTGGGGAGTGCACACTCATGGGAGCTCTCACTCAGGGGAGTGCACACTCAGGTCAGCGCACACTCAGGGGAGTGCACACCAGGAGAGTCCTCACTCAGGAGAGTGCGAACTCAGAGTAGTGCACATTCAGCGGAGTGCTAACTCTGGGGAGTGCACACTCAGCGGTGTCCTCACTCGGGCGAGTGCACACTCAGGGGAGTCCTCACTCAGGTGAGTTCACACTCATGGGTGTGCACACTCAGTAGTCCTCACTCAGGCGAGTGCCCACTCAGGGGAGTGCCCACTCAGGGGAGCACTCAGTCAGGGGAGTGCACACACAGGGGAGCGCACACTCTGGGGAGTGCACACTCAGGCGAGTTCACACTCAGCCGGGTTCTCACTTAGGAGAGTGCGAACTCAGAGGAGTGCACACTCAGGGGAGTGCTCATTCACGGGAGTACACACTCAGGGGAGTCCTCACTCAGACGACGGCACACTCAGGGATTGCACACTCAGGGAGGCACTCACAGAGCGGAGTGCCCACTCAGATGATCGCTCACTCAGGGGAGTGCACATTCAGGGGATCAAACCGGACCTGACCGGTTTAAACAGGATTTGAACAGCTCAATCCGGACCAGACCGGCTCAAACAGTTTTGACCAGCTCAAACTGGAGCAGACCGGCTGAAACAGGTTAGGATCGGCTCAAACCAGACCAGACCAGCTGAACCGGATCAAACCGGACCATACTGGCTTAAACCGGTGTTGACAGGCTCAAACCGGGCCAGACTGGCTCAAACCGGATCAGACTGGCTCAAACCGATTCAAAGAGGACCAGACCGGCTTAAACCGGATTAATCTGTACCAGACCGGCTCAAACCGGTTTTGACCGCCTCAAATCGGACCAGACAGGCACTAACCGGTTTTGACTGGCTCAAACCACACTCAAACCGGACCAGACTGGCTCAAACTGGTTTTGACCGGCCGAAACCCGACCAGACCGGCTGAAACCGGACCAGACTGACTCAAACCGGTTTTGAACGGCTCAAACACGACCGGATCGGCTAAAACCACACCAGACCGGCTGAAACTGGTGTCAACCAGCTCAAACAGGACCAGACCAGCTCAAACCAGACCAGACCGGCTCAAACCGGCTAAAACCGGACCAGACCGGGTCGAACCAGGTTTGTCTGGCTCAAACTGGGCTCAAACCCTACCAGACCTCCTCATACTGGGTTTGACCGGCTGAATTCAGACTCATACCGAACCAGATCGGCTCAAACCGGTTTTGACCAGCTCAAAACCAACCAGAATGGCACAAACCGGATCAAAACGGACCAGTCGGGTTCATCCGCTTTGGACCAGCTCAAACCGGACCAGACCGGCAAAATCCGGTCCGGACCCGCTTAAACCAGATAAAACCGAACCAGACGGGCTCGTAGACCATCTCAAACCGGTTTTGATCAGCTCAATACGGACTAGACCGCCTCAAACTGGACCAGACCGGCTGAAACTGGTATTGACCATCTGAAACCAGACCATACTACCTTAAACCGGACCAGACTGGCTCAAAACGGGTTTGACCAGTTCAAACCGGATTCAAACCATACCAGACCTTCTCCAACCGGGTTTGACCGGCTCAAACCAGACCAGACCCGCTCAAAACGGATCAAACCGGACCAGACCGGCACTTAGGCCGGCTCAAACCGGTTTTGACCGACTCAAACCGGACTCAAACCCGACCAGACCGGCTGAAACCGGTGTTGACCGGTTCAAACCGGACCAGACTGGCTCCAACCGGTGTTGACTGGCTCAAACCGGACTCACACCGGACCAGACTAGCTAAAACACGTTTTGACCGGCTCAAACCAGAACAGACCGGCTCAACAGGTTCAAACCGGACCAGACAGGCTCAAACCGGAT
>NW_027327961.1:0-95365 GCF_047675955.1 Chlorocebus sabaeus
AGAACAGCCTTAGCGAAAGACTTCTTGAAGGGAAAGATGTAACTCTGTGAGATGAATTAACAGAACACAGAGCAGTTTCTCAGAAAGCTTCTTTCCAGTTTTGAACGGAAGATATTTCCTTTTTCACCAGAGCCCTCTATGGGCTTCCAAATATCCCTTTGCCAATTCCACAAGAACAGCCTTAGCGAAAGGCTTCTTGAAGGGAAAGATGTAACTCTGTGAGATGAATTAACAGAACACAGAGCAGTTTCTCAGAAAGCTTCTTTCCAGTTTTGAACGGAAGATATTTCCTTTTTCACCAGAGCCCTCTATGGGCTTCCAAATATCCCTTTGCCAATTCCACAAGAACAGCCTTAGCGAAAGGCTTCTTGAAGGGAAAGATGTAACTCTGTGAGATGAATTAACAGAACACAGAGCAGTTTCTCAGAAAGCTTCTTTCCAGTTTTGAACGGAAGATATTTCCTTTTTCACCATAGCCCTCTATGGGCTTCCAAATATCCCTTTGCCAATTCCACAAGAACAGCCTTAGCGAAAGGCTTCTTGAAGGGAAAGATGTAACTCTGTGAGATGAATTAACAGAACACAGAGCAGTTTCTCAGAAAGCTTCTTTCCAGTTTTGAACGGAAGATATTTCCTTTTTCACCATAGCCCTCTATGGGCTTCCAAATATCCCTTTGCCAATTCCACAAGAACAGCCTTAGCGAAAGGCTTCTTGAAGGGAAAGATGTAACTCTGTGAGATGAATTAAGAGAACACAGAGCAGTTTCTCAGAAAGCTTCTTTCCAGTTTTGAACGGAAGATATTTCCTTTTTCACCATAGCCCTCTATGGGCTTCCAAATATCCCTTTGCCAATTCCACAAGAACAGCCTTAGCGAAAGGCTTCTTGAAGGGAAAGATGTAACTCTGTGAGATGAATTAACAGAACACAGAGCAGTTTCTCAGAAAGCTTCTTTCCAGTTTTGAACGGAAGATATTTCCTTTTTCACCAGAGCCCTCTATGGGCTTCCAAATATCCCTTTGCCAATTCCACAAGAACAGCCTTAGCGAAAGGCTTCTTGAAGGGAAAGATGTAACTCTGTGAGATGAATTAACAGAACACAGAGCATTTTCTCAGAAAGCTTCTTTCCAGTTTTGAACGGAAGATATTTCCTTTTCACCATAGCCCTCTATGGGCTTCCAAATATCCCTTTGCCAATTCCACAAGAACAGCCTTAGCGAAAGGCTTCTTGAAGGGAAAGATGTAACTCTGTGAGATGAATTAACAGAACACAGAGCAGTTTCTCAGAAAGCTTCTTTCCAGTTTTGAACGGAAGATATTTCCTTTTTCACCATAGCCCTCTATGGGCTTCCAAATATCCCTTTGCCAATTCCACAAGAACAGCCTTAGCGAAAGGCTTCTTGAAGGGAAAGATGTAACTCTGTGAGATGAATTAACAGAACACAGAGCAGTTTCTCAGAAAGCTTCTTTCCAGTTTTGAACGGAAGATATTTCCTTTTTCACCATAGCCCTCTATGGGCTTCCAAATATCCCTTTGCCAATTCCACAAGAACAGCCTTAGCGAAAGGCTTCTTGAAGGGAAAGATGTAACTCTGTGAGATGAATTAACAGAACACAGAGCAGTTTCTCAGAAAGCTTCTTTCCAGTTTTGAACGGAAGATATTTCCTTTTTCACCAGAGCCCTCTATGGGCTTCCAAATATCCCTTTGCCAATTCCACAAGAACAGCCTTAGCGAAAGGCTTCTTGAAGGGAAAGATGTAACTCTGTGAGATGAATTAACAGAACACAGAGCAGTTTCTCAGAAAGCTTCTTTCCAGTTTTGAACGGAAGATATTTCCTTTTTCACCAGAGCCCTCTATGGGCTTCCAAATATCCCTTTGCCAATTCCACAAGAACAGCCTTAGCGAAAGGCTTCTTGAAGGGAAAGATGTAACTCTGTGAGATGAATTAACAGAACACAGAGCAGTTTTCTCAGAAAGCTTCTTTCCAGTTTTGAACGGAAGATATTTCCTTTTTCACCATAGCCCTCTATGGGCTTCCAAATATCCCTTTGCCAATTCCACAAGAACAGCCTTAGCGAAAGGCTTCTTGAAGGGAAAGATGTAACTCTGTGAGATGAATTAACAGAACACAGAGCAGTTTCTCAGAAAGCTTCTTTCCAGTTTTGAACGGAAGATATTTCCTTTTTCACCATAGCCCTCTATGGGCTTCCAAATATCCCTTTGCCAATTCCACAAGAACAGCCTTAGCGAAAGGCTTCTTGAAGGGAAAGATGTAACTCTGTGAGATGAATTAACAGAACACAGAGCAGTTTCTCAGAAAGCTTCTTTCCAGTTTTGAACGGAAGATATTTCCTTTTACACCATAGCCCTCTATGGGCTTCCAAATATCCCTTTGCCAATTCCACAAGAACAGCCTTAGCGAAAGGCTTCTTGAAGGGAAAGATGTAACTCTGTGAGATGAATTAACAGAACACAGAGCAGTTTCTCAGAAAGCTTCTTTCCAGTTTTGAACGGAAGATATTTCCTTTTTCACCATAGCCCTCTATGGGCTTCCAAATATCCCTTTGCCAATTCCACAAGAACAGCCTTAGCGAAAGGCTTCTTGAAGGGAAAGATGTAACTCTGTGAGATGAATTAACAGAACACAGAGCAGTTTCTCAGAAAGCTTCTTTCCAGTTTTGAACGGAAGATATTTCCTTTTTCACCAGAGCCCTCTATGGGCTTCCAAATATCCCTTTGCCAATTCCACAAGAACAGCCTTAGCGAAAGGCTTCTTGAAGGGAAAGATGTAACTCTGTGAGATGAATTAACAGAACACAGAGCAGTTTCTCAGAAAGCTTCTTTCCAGTTTTGAACGGAAGATATTTCCTTTTTCACCATAGCCCTCTATGGGCTTCCAAATATCCCTTTGCCAATTCCACAAGAACAGCCTTAGCGAAAGGCTTCTTGAAGGGAAAGATGTAACTCTGTGAGATGAATTAACAGAACACAGAGCAGTTTCTCAGAAAGCTTCTTTCCAGTTTTGAACGGAAGATATTTCCTTTTTCACCGTAGCCCTCTATGGGCTTCCAAATATCCCTTTGCCAATTCCACAAGAACAGCCTTAGCGAAAGGCTTCTTGAAGGGAAAGATGTAACTCTGTGAGATGAATTAACAGAACACAGAGCAGTTTCTCAGAAAGCTTCTTTCCAGTTTTGAACGGAAGATATTTCCTTTTTCACCATAGCCCTCTATGGGCTTCCAAATATCCCTTTGCCAATTCCACAAGAACAGCCTTAGCGAAAGGCTTCTTGAAGGGAAAGATGTAACTCTGTGAGATGAATTAACAGAACACAGAGCAGTTTCTCAGAAAGCTTCTTTCCAGTTTTGAACGGAAGATATTTCCTTTTTCACCAGAGCCCTCTATGGGCTTCCAAATATCCCTTTGCCAATTCCACAAGAACAGCCTTAGCGAAAGGCTTCTTGAAGGGAAAGATGTAACTCTGTGAGATGAATTAACAGAACACAGAGCAGTTTCTCAGAAAGCTTCTTTCCAGTTTTGAACGGAAGATATTTCCTTTTTCACCAGAGCCCTCTATGGGCTTCCAAATATCCCTTTGCCAATTCCACAAGAAGAGCCTTAGCGAAAGGCTTCTTGAAGGGAAAGATGTAACTCTGTGAGATGAATTAACAGAACACAGAGCAGTTTCTCAGAAAGCTTCTTTCCAGTTTTGAACGGAAGATATTTCCTTTTTCACCATAGCCCTCTATGGGCTTCCAAATATCCCTTTGCCAATTCCACAAGAACAGCCTTAGCGAAAGGCTTCTTGAAGGGAAAGATGTAACTCTGTGAGATGAATTAACAGAACACAGAGCAGTTTCTCAGAAAGCTTCTTTCCATTTTTGAACGGAAGATATTTCCTTTTTCACCAGAGCCCTCTATGGGCTTCCACATATCCCTTTGCCAATTCCACAAGAACAGCCTTAGCGAAAGGCTTCTTGAAGGGAAAGATGTAACTCTGTGAGATGAATTAACAGAACACAGAGCAGTTTCTCAGAAAGCTTCTTTCCAGTTTTGAACGGAAGATATTTCCTTTTTCACCAGAGCCCTCTATGGGCTTCCAAATATCCCTTTGCCAATTCCACAAGAACAGCCTTAGCGAAAGGCTTCTTGAAGGGAAAGATGTAACTCTGTGAGATGAATTAACAGAACACAGAGCAGTTTCTCAGAAAGCTTCTTTCCAGTTTTGAACGGAAGATATTTCCTTTTTCACCAGAGCCCTCTATGGGCTTCCAAATATCCCTTTGCCAATTCCACAAGAACAGCCTTAGCGAAAGGCTTCTTGAAGGGAAAGATGTAACTCTGTGAGATGAATTAACAGAACACAGAGCAGTTTCTCAGAAAGCTTCTTTCCAGTTTTGAACGGAAGATATTTCCTTTTTCACCATAGCCCTCTATGGGCTTCCAAATATCCCTTTGCCAATTCCACAAGAACAGCCTTAGCGAAAGGCTTCTTGAAGGGAAAGATGTAACTCTGTGAGATGAATTAACAGAACACAGAGCAGTTTCTCAGAAAGCTTCTTTCCAGTTTTGAACGGAAGATATTTCCTTTTTCACCATAGCCCTCTATGGGCTTCCAAATATCCCTTTGCCAATTCCACAAGAACAGCCTTAGCGAAAGGCTTCTTGAAGGGAAAGATGTAACTCTGTGAGATGAATTAACAGAACACAGAGCAGTTTCTCAGAAAGCTTCTTTCCAGTTTTGAACGGAAGATATTTCCTTTTTCACCATAGCCCTCTATGGGCTTCCAAATATCCCTTTGCCAATTCCACAAGAACAGCCTTAGCGAAAGGCTTCTTGAAGGGAAAGATGTAACTCTGTGAGATGAATTAACAGAACACAGAGCAGTTTCTCAGAAAGCTTCTTTCCAGTTTTGAACGGAAGATATTTCCTTTTTCACCAGAGCCCTCTATGGGCTTCCAAATATCCCTTTGCCAATTCCACAAGAACAGCCTTAGCGAAAGGCTTCTTGAAGGGAAAGATGTAACTCTGTGAGATGAATTAACAGAACACAGAGCAGTTTCTCAGAAAGCTTCTTTCCAGTTTTGAACGGAAGATATTTCCTTTTTCACCATAGCCCTCTATGGGCTTCCAAATATCCCTTTGCCAATTCCACAAGAACAGCCTTAGCGAAAGGCTTCTTGAAGGGAAAGATGTAACTCTGTGAGATGAATTAACAGAACACAGAGCAGTTTCTCAGAAAGCTTCTTTCCAGTTTTGAACGGAAGATATTTCCTTTTTCACCATAGCCCTCTATGGGCTTCCAAATATCCCTTTGCCAATTCCACAAGAACAGCCTTAGCGAAAGGCTTCTTGAAGGGAAAGATGTAACTCTGTGAGATGAATTAAGAGAACACAGAGCAGTTTCTCAGAAAGCTTCTTTCCAGTTTTGAACGGAAGATATTTCCTTTTTCACCATAGCCCTCTATGGGCTTCCAAATATCCCTTTGCCAATTCCACAAGAACAGCCTTAGCGAAAGGCTTCTTGAAGGGAAAGATGTAACTCTGTGAGATGAATTAACAGAACACAGAGCAGTTTCTCAGAAAGCTTCTTTCCAGTTTTGAACGGAAGATATTTCCTTTTTCACCAGAGCCCTCTATGGGCTTCCAAATATCCCTTTGCCAATTCCACAAGAACAGCCTTAGCGAAAGGCTTCTTGAAGGGAAAGATGTAACTCTGTGAGATGAATTAACAGAACACAGAGCAGTTTCTCAGAAAGCTTCTTTCCAGTTTTGAACGGAAGATATTTCCTTTTTCACCAGAGCCCTCTATGGGCTTCCAAATATCCCTTTGCCAATTCCACAAGAACAGCCTTAGCGAAAGGCTTCTTGAAGGGAAAGATGTAACTCTGTGAGATGAATTAACAGAACACAGAGCAGTTTCTCAGAAAGCTTCTTTCCAGTTTTGAACGGAAGATATTTCCTTTTTCACCATAGCCCTCTATGGGCTTCCAAATATCCCTTTGCCAATTCCACAAGAACAGCCTTAGCGAAAGGCTTCTTGAAGGGAAAGATGTAACTCTGTGAGATGAATTAACAGAACACAGAGCAGTTTCTCAGAAAGCTTCTTTCCAGTTTTGAACGGAAGATATTTCCTTTTTCACCATAGCCCTCTATGGGCTTCCAAATATCCCTTTGCCAATTCCACAAGAACAGCCTTAGCGAAAGGCTTCTTGAAGCGAAAGATGTAACTCTGTGAGATGAATTAACAGAACACAGAGCAGTTTCTCAGAAAGCTTCTTTCCAGTTTTGAACGGAAGATATTTCCTTTTTCACCATAGCCCTCTATGGGCTTCCAAATATCCCTTTGCCAATTCCACAAGAACAGCCTTAGCGAAAGGCTTCTTGAAGGGAAAGATGTAACTCTGTGAGATGAATTAACAGAACACAGAGCAGTTTCTCAGAAAGCTTCTTTCCAGTTTTGAACGGAAGATATTTCCTTTTTCACCATAGCCCTCTATGGGCTTCCAAATATCCCTTTGCCAATTCCACAAGAACAGCCTTAGCGAAAGGCTTCTTGAAGGGAAAGATGTAACTCTGTGAGATGAATTAACAGAACACAGAGCAGTTTCTCAGAAAGCTTCTTTCCAGTTTTGAACGGAAGATATTTCCTTTTTCACCAGAGCCCTCTATGGGCTTCCAAATATCCCTTTGCCAATTCCACAAGAACAGCCTTAGCGAAAGGCTTCTTGAAGGGAAAGATGTAACTCTGTGAGATGAATTAACAGAACACAGAGCAGTTTCTCAGAAAGCTTCTTTCCAGTTTTGAACGGAAGATATTTCCTTTTTCACCAGAGCCCTCTAGGGGCTTCCAAATATCCCTTTGCCAATTCCACAAGAACAGCCTTAGCGAAAGGCTTCTTGAAGGGAAAGATGTAACTCTGTGAGATGAATTAACAGAACACAGAGCAGTTTCTCAGAAAGCTTCTTTCCAGTTTTGAACGGAAGATATTTCCTTTTTCACCATAGCCCTCTATGGGCTTCCAAATATCCCTTTGCCAATTCCACAAGAACAGCCTTAGCGAAAGGCTTCTTGAAGGGAAAGATGTAACTCTGTGAGATGAATTAACAGAACACAGAGCAGTTTCTCAGAAAGCTTCTTTCCAGTTTTGAACGGAAGATATTTCCTTTTTCACCATAGCCCTCTATGGGCTTCCAAATATCCCTTTGCCAATTCCACAAGAACAGCCTTAGCGAAAGGCTTCTTGAAGGGAAAGATGTAACTCTGTGAGATGAATTAACAGAACACAGAGCAGTTTCTCAGAAAGCTTCTTTCCAGTTTTGAACGGAAGATATTTCCTTTTTCACCAGAGCCCTCTATGGGCTTCCAAATATCCCTTTGCCAATTCCACAAGAAGAGCCTTAGCGAAAGGCTTCTTGAAGGGAAAGATGTAACTCTGTGAGATGAATTAACAGAACACAGAGCAGTTTCTCAGAAAGCTTCTTTCCAGTTTTGAACGGAAGATATTTCCTTTTTCACCATAGCCCTCTATGGGCTTCCAAATATCCCTTTGCCAATTCCACAAGAACAGCCTTAGCGAAAGGCTTCTTGAAGGGAAAGATGTAACTCTGTGAGATGAATTAACAGAACACAGAGCAGTTTCTCAGAAAGCTTCTTTCCAGTTTTGAACGGAAGATATTTCCTTTTTCACCATAGCCCTCTATGGGCTTCCAAATATCCCTTTGCCAATTCCACAAGAACAGCCTTAGCGAAAGGCTTCTTGAAGGGAAAGATGTAACTCTGTGAGATGAATTAACAGAACACAGAGCAGTTTCTCAGAAAGCTTCTTTCCAGTTTTGAACGGAAGATATTTCCTTTTTCACCAGAGCCCTCTATGGGCTTCCAAATATCCCTTTGCCAATTCCACAAGAACAGCCTTAGCGAAAGGCTTCTTGAAGGGAAAGATGTAACTCTGTGAGATGAATTAACAGAACACAGAGCAGTTTCTCAGAAAGCTTCTTTCCAGTTTTGAACGGAAGATATTTCCTTTTTCACCAGAGCCCTCTATGGGCTTCCAAATATCCCTTTGCCAATTCCACAAGAACAGCCTTAGCGAAAGGCTTCTTGAAGGGAAAGATGTAACTCTGTGAGATGAATTAACAGAACACAGAGCAGTTTCTCAGAAAGCTTCTTTCCAGTTTTGAACGGAAGATATTTCCTTTTTCACCATAGCCCTCTATGGGCTTCCAAATATCCCTTTGCCAATTCCACAAGAACAGCCTTAGCGAAAGGCTTCTTGAAGGGAAAGATGTAACTCTGTGAGATGAATTAACAGAACACAGAGCAGTTTCTCAGAAAGCTTCTTTCCAGTTTTGAACGGAAGATATTTCCTTTTTCACCATAGCCCTCTATGGGCTTCCAAATATCCCTTTGCCAATTCCACAAGAACAGCCTTAGCGAAAGGCTTCTTGAAGGGAAAGATGTAACTCTGTGAGATGAATTAACAGAACACAGAGCAGTTGCTCAGAAAGCTTCTTTCCAGTTTTGAACGGAAGATATTTCCTTTTTCACCATAGCCCTCTATGGGCTTCCAAATATCCCTTTGCCAATTCCACAAGAACAGCCTTAGCGAAAGGCTTCTTGAAGGGAAAGATGTAACTCTGTGAGATGAATTAAGAGAACACAGAGCAGTTGCTCAGAAAGCTTCTTTCCAGTTTTGAACGGAAGATATTTCCTTTTTCACCATAGCCCTCTATGGGCTTCCAAATATCCCTTTGCCAATTCCACAAGAACAGCCTTAGCGAAAGGCTTCTTGAAGGGAAAGATGTAACTCTGTGAGATGAATTAACAGAACACAGAGCAGTTTCTCAGAAAGCTTCTTTCCAGTTTTGAACGGAAGATATTTCCTTTTTCACCAGAGCCCTCTATGGGCTTCCAAATATCCCTTTGCCAATTCCACAAGAACAGCCTTAGCGAAAGGCTTCTTGAAGGGAAAGATGTAACTCTGTGAGATGAATTAACAGAACACAGAGCAGTTTCTCAGAAAGCTTCTTTCCAGTTTTGAACGGAAGATATTTCCTTTTTCACCATAGCCCTCTATGGGCTTCCAAATATCCCTTTGCCAATTCCACAAGAACAGCCTTAGCGAAAGGCTTCTTGAAGGGAAAGTTGTAACTCTGTGAGATGAATTAACAGAACACAGAGCAGTTTCTCAGAAAGCTTCTTTCCAGTTTTGAACGGAAGATATTTCCTTTTTCACCATAGCCCTCTATGGGCTTCCAAATATCCCTTTGCCAATTCCACAAGAACAGCCTTAGCGAAAGGCTTCTTGAAGGGAAAGATGTAACTCTGTGAGATGAATTAACAGAACACAGAGCAGTTTCTCAGAAAGCTTCTTTCCAGTTTTGAACGGAAGATATTTCCTTTTTCACCATAGCCCTCTATGGGCTTCCAAATATCCCTTTGCCAATTCCACAAGAACAGCCTTAGCGAAAGGCTTCTTGAAGCGAAAGATGTAACTCTGTGAGATGAATTAACAGAACACAGAGCAGTTTCTCAGAAAGCTTCTTTCCAGTTTTGAACGGAAGATATTTCCTTTTTCACCATAGCCCTCTATGGGCTTCCAAATATCCCTTTGCCAATTCCACAAGAACAGCCTTAGCGAAAGGCTTCTTGAAGGGAAAGATGTAACTCTGTGAGATGAATTAACAGAACACAGAGCAGTTTCTCAGAAAGCTTCTTTCCAGTTTTGAACGGAAGATATTTCCTTTTTCACCATAGCCCTCTATGGGCTTCCAAATATCCCTTTGCCAATTCCACAAGAACAGCCTTAGCGAAAGGCTTCTTGAAGGGAAAGATGTAACTCTGTGAGATGAATTAACAGAACACAGAGCAGTTTCTCAGAAAGCTTCTTTCCAGTTTTGAACGGAAGATATTTCCTTTTTCACCAGAGCCCTCTATGGGCTTCCAAATATCCCTTTGCCAATTCCACAAGAAGAGCCTTAGCGAAAGGCTTCTTGAAGGGAAAGATGTAACTCTGTGAGATGAATTAACAGAACACAGAGCAGTTTCTCAGAAAGCTTCTTTCCAGTTTTGAACGGAAGATATTTCCTTTTTCACCAGAGCCCTCTATGGGCTTCCAAATATCCCTTTGCCAATTCCACAAGAACAGCCTTAGCGAAAGGCTTCTTGAAGGGAAAGATGTAACTCTGTGAGATGAATTAACAGAACACAGAGCAGTTTCTCAGAAAGCTTCTTTCCAGTTTTGAACGGAAGATATTTCCTTTTTCACCATAGCCCTCTATGGGCTTCCAAATATCCCTTTGCCAATTCCACAAGAACAGCCTTAGCGAAAGGTTTCTTGAAGGGAAAGATGTAACTCTGTGAGATGAATTAACAGAACACAGAGCAGTTTCTCAGAAAGCTTCTTTCCAGTTTTGAACGGAAGATATTTCCTTTTTCACCATAGCCCTCTATGGGCTTCCAAATATCCCTTTGCCAATTCCACAAGAACAGCCTTAGCGAAAGGCTTCTTGAAGGGAAAGATGTAACTCTGTGAGATGAATTAACAGAACACAGAGCAGTTTCTCAGAAAGCTTCTTTCCAGTTTTGAACGGAAGATATTTCCTTTTTCACCAGAGCCCTCTATGGGCTTCCAAATATCCCTTTGCCAATTCCACAAGAACAGCCTTAGCGAAAGACTTCTTGAAGGGAAAGATGTAACTCTGTGAGATGAATTAACAGAACACAGAGCAGTTTCTCAGAAAGCTTCTTTCCAGTTTTGAACGGAAGATATTTCCTTTTTCACCAGAGCCCTCTATGGGCTTCCAAATATCCCTTTGCCAATTCCACAAGAACAGCCTTAGCGAAAGGCTTCTTGAAGGGAAAGATGTAACTCTGTGAGATGAATTAACAGAACACAGAGCAGTTTCTCAGAAAGCTTCTTTCCAGTTTTGAACGGAAGATATTTCCTTTTTCACCAGAGCCCTCTATGGGCTTCCAAATATCCCTTTGCCAATTCCACAAGAACAGCCTTAGCGAAAGGCTTCTTGAAGGGAAAGATGTAACTCTGTGAGATGAATTAACAGAACACAGAGCAGTTTCTCAGAAAGCTTCTTTCCAGTTTTGAACGGAAGATATTTCCTTTTTCACCATAGCCCTCTATGGGCTTCCAAATATCCCTTTGCCAATTCCACAAGAACAGCCTTAGCGAAAGGCTTCTTGAAGGGAAAGATGTAACTCTGTGAGATGAATTAACAGAACACAGAGCAGTTTCTCAGAAAGCTTCTTTCCAGTTTTGAACGGAAGATATTTCCTTTTTCACCATAGCCCTCTATGGGCTTCCAAATATCCCTTTGCCAATTCCACAAGAACAGCCTTAGCGAAAGGCTTCTTGAAGGGAAAGATGTAACTCTGTGAGATGAATTAAGAGAACACAGAGCAGTTTCTCAGAAAGCTTCTTTCCAGTTTTGAACGGAAGATATTTCCTTTTTCACCATAGCCCTCTATGGGCTTCCAAATATCCCTTTGCCAATTCCACAAGAACAGCCTTAGCGAAAGGCTTCTTGAAGGGAAAGATGTAACTCTGTGAGATGAATTAACAGAACACAGAGCAGTTTCTCAGAAAGCTTCTTTCCAGTTTTGAACGGAAGATATTTCCTTTTTCACCAGAGCCCTCTATGGGCTTCCAAATATCCCTTTGCCAATTCCACAAGAACAGCCTTAGCGAAAGGCTTCTTGAAGGGAAAGATGTAACTCTGTGAGATGAATTAACAGAACACAGAGCATTTTCTCAGAAAGCTTCTTTCCAGTTTTGAACGGAAGATATTTCCTTTTTCACCATAGCCCTCTATGGGCTTCCAAATATCCCTTTGCCAATTCCACAAGAACAGCCTTAGCGAAAGGCTTCTTGAAGGGAAAGATGTAACTCTGTGAGATGAATTAACAGAACACAGAGCAGTTTCTCAGAAAGCTTCTTTCCAGTTTTGAACGGAAGATATTTCCTTTTTCACCATAGCCCTCTATGGGCTTCCAAATATCCCTTTGCCAATTCCACAAGAACAGCCTTAGCGAAAGGCTTCTTGAAGGGAAAGTTGTAACTCTGTGAGATGAATTAACAGAACACAGAGCAGTTTCTCAGAAAGCTTCTTTCCAGTTTTGAACGGAAGATATTTCCTTTTTCACCATAGCCCTCTATGGGCTTCCAAATATCCCTTTGCCAATTCCACAAGAACAGCCTTAGCGAAAGGCTTCTTGAAGGGAAAGATGTAACTCTGTGAGATGAATTAACAGAACACAGAGCAGTTTCTCAGAAAGCTTCTTTCCAGTTTTGAACGGAAGATATTTCCTTTTTCACCATAGCCCTCTATGGGCTTCCAAATATCCCTTTGCCAATTCCACAAGAACAGCCTTAGCGAAAGGCTTCTTGAAGGGAAAGATGTAACTCTGTGAGATGAATTAACAGAACACAGAGCAGTTTCTCAGAAAGCTTCTTTCCAGTTTTGAACGGAAGATATTTCCTTTTTCACCATAGCCCTCTATGGGCTTCCAAATATCCCTTTGCCAATTCCACAAGAACAGCCTTAGCGAAAGGCTTCTTGAAGGGAAAGATGTAACTCTGTGAGATGAATTAACAGAACACAGAGCAGTTTCTCAGAAAGCTTCTTTCCAGTTTTGAACGGAAGATATTTCCTTTTTCACCAGAGCCCTCTATGGGCTTCCAAATATCCCTTTGCCAATTCCACAAGAACAGCCTTAGCGAAAGGCTTCTTGAAGGGAAAGATGTAACTCTGTGAGATGAATTAACAGAACACAGAGCAGTTTCTCAGAAAGCTTCTTTCCAGTTTTGAACGGAAGATATTTCCTTTTTCACCATAGCCCTCTATGGGCTTCCAAATATCCCTTTGCCAATTCCACAAGAACAGCCTTAGCGAAAGGCTTCTTGAAGGGAAAGATGTAACTCTGTGAGATGAATTAACAGAACACAGAGCAGTTTCTCAGAAAGCTTCTTTCCAGTTTTGAACGGAAGATATTTCCTTTTTCACCATAGCCCTCTATGGGCTTCCAAATATCCCTTTGCCAATTCCACAAGAACAGCCTTAGCGAAAGGCTTCTTGAAGGGAAAGATGTAACTCTGTGAGATGAATTAACAGAACACAGAGCAGTTTCTCAGAAAGCTTCTTTCCAGTTTTGAACGGAAGATATTTCCTTTTTCACCATAGCCCTCTATGGGCTTCCAAATATCCCTTTGCCAATTCCACAAGAACAGCCTTAGCGAAAGGCTTCTTGAAGGGAAAGATGTAACTCTGTGAGATGAATTAACAGAACACAGAGCAGTTTCTCAGAAAGCTTCTTTCCAGTTTTGAACGGAAGATATTTCCTTTTACACCATAGCCCTCTATGGGCTTCCAAATATCCCTTTGCCAATTCCACAAGAACAGCCTTAGCGAAAGGCTTCTTGAAGGGAAAGATGTAACTCTGTGAGATGAATTAACAGAACACAGAGCAGTTTCTCAGAAAGCTTCTTTCCAGTTTTGAACGGAAGATATTTCCTTTTTCACCATAGCCCTCTATGGGCTTCCAAATATCCCTTTGCCAATTCCACAAGAACAGCCTTAGCGAAAGGCTTCTTGAAGGGAAAGATGTAACTCTGTGAGATGAATTAACAGAACACAGAGCAGTTTCTCAGAAAGCTTCTTTCCAGTTTTGAACGGAAGATATTTCCTTTTTCACCAGAGCCCTCTATGGGCTTCCAAATATCCCTTTGCCAATTCCACAAGAACAGCCTTAGCGAAAGGCTTCTTGAAGGGAAAGATGTAACTCTGTGAGATGAATTAACAGAACACAGAGCAGTTTCTCAGAAAGCTTCTTTCCAGTTTTGAACGGAAGATATTTCCTTTTTCACCATAGCCCTCTATGGGCTTCCAAATATCCCTTTGCCAATTCCACAAGAACAGCCTTAGCGAAAGGCTTCTTGAAGGGAAAGATGTAACTCTGTGAGATGAATTAACAGAACACAGAGCAGTTTCTCAGAAAGCTTCTTTCCAGTTTTGAACGGAAGATATTTCCTTTTTCACCGTAGCCCTCTATGGGCTTCCAAATATCCCTTTGCCAATTCCACAAGAACAGCCTTAGCGAAAGGCTTCTTGAAGGGAAAGATGTAACTCTGTGAGATGAATTAACAGAACACAGAGCAGTTTCTCAGAAAGCTTCTTTCCAGTTTTGAACGGAAGATATTTCCTTTTTCACCATAGCCCTCTATGGGCTTCCAAATATCCCTTTGCCAATTCCACAAGAACAGCCTTAGCGAAAGGCTTCTTGAAGGGAAAGATGTAACTCTGTGAGATGAATTAACAGAACACAGAGCAGTTTCTCAGAAAGCTTCTTTCCAGTTTTGAACGGAAGATATTTCCTTTTTCACCAGAGCCCTCTATGGGCTTCCAAATATCCCTTTGCCAATTCCACAAGAACAGCCTTAGCGAAAGGCTTCTTGAAGGGAAAGATGTAACTCTGTGAGATGAATTAACAGAACACAGAGCAGTTTCTCAGAAAGCTTCTTTCCAGTTTTGAACGGAAGATATTTCCTTTTTCACCAGAGCCCTCTATGGGCTTCCAAATATCCCTTTGCCAATTCCACAAGAAGAGCCTTAGCGAAAGGCTTCTTGAAGGGAAAGATGTAACTCTGTGAGATGAATTAACAGAACACAGAGCAGTTTCTCAGAAAGCTTCTTTCCAGTTTTGAACGGAAGATATTTCCTTTTTCACCATAGCCCTCTATGGGCTTCCAAATATCCCTTTGCCAATTCCACAAGAACAGCCTTAGCGAAAGGCTTCTTGAAGGGAAAGATGTAACTCTGTGAGATGAATGAACGGAACACAGAGCAGTTTCTCAGAAAGCTTCTTTCCAGTTTTGAACGGAAGATATTTCCTTTTTCACCATAGCCCTCTATGGGCTTCCAAATATCCCTTTGCCAATTCCACAAGAACAGCCTTAGCGAAAGGCTTCTTGAAGGGAAATATGTAACTCTGTGAGATGAATTAACAGAACACAGAGCAGTTTCTCAGAAAGCTTCTTTCCATTTTTGAACGGAAGATATTTCCTTTTTCACCAGAGCCCTCTATGGGCTTCCACATATCCCTTTGCCAATTCCACAAGAACAGCCTTAGCGAAAGGCTTCTTGAAGGGAAAGATGTAACTCTGTGAGATGAATTAACAGAACACAGAGCAGTTTCTCAGAAAGCTTCTTTCCAGTTTTGAACGGAAGATATTTCCTTTTTCACCAGAGCCCTCTATGGGCTTCCAAATATCCCTTTGCCAATTCCACAAGAACAGCCTTAGCGAAAGGCTTCTTGAAGGGAAAGATGTAACTCTGTGAGATGAATTAACAGAACACAGAGCAGTTTCTCAGAAAGCTTCTTTCCAGTTTTGAACGGAAGATATTTCCTTTTTCACCAGAGCCCTCTATGGGCTTCCAAATATCCCTTTGCCAATTCCACAAGAACAGCCTTAGCGAAAGGCTTCTTGAAGGGAAAGATGTAACTCTGTGAGATGAATTAACAGAACACAGAGCATTTTCTCAGAAAGCTTCTTTCCAGTTTTGAACGGAAGATATTTCCTTTTTCACCATAGCCCTCTATGGGCTTCCAAATATCCCTTTGCCAATTCCACAAGAACAGCCTTAGCGAAAGGCTTCTTGAAGGGAAAGATGTAACTCTGTGAGATGAATTAACAGAACACAGAGCAGTTTCTCAGAAAGCTTCTTTCCAGTTTTGAACGGAAGATATTTCCTTTTTCACCATAGCCCTCTATGGGCTTCCAAATATCCCTTTGCCAATTCCACAAGAACAGCCTTAGCGAAAGGCTTCTTGAAGGGAAAGTTGTAACTCTGTGAGATGAATTAACAGAACACAGAGCAGTTTCTCAGAAAGCTTCTTTCCAGTTTTGAACGGAAGATATTTCCTTTTTCACCATAGCCCTCTATGGGCTTCCAAATATCCCTTTGCCAATTCCACAAGAACAGCCTTAGCGAAAGGCTTCTTGAAGGGAAAGATGTAACTCTGTGAGATGAATTAACAGAACACAGAGCAGTTTCTCAGAAAGCTTCTTTCCAGTTTTGAACGGAAGATATTTCCTTTTTCACCATAGCCCTCTATGGGCTTCCAAATATCCCTTTGCCAATTCCACAAGAACAGCCTTAGCGAAAGGCTTCTTGAAGGGAAAGATGTAACTCTGTGAGATGAATTAACAGAACACAGAGCAGTTTCTCAGAAAGCTTCTTTCCAGTTTTGAACGGAAGATATTTCCTTTTTCACCATAGCCCTCTATGGGCTTCCAAATATCCCTTTGCCAATTCCACAAGAACAGCCTTAGCGAAAGGCTTCTTGAAGGGAAAGATGTAACTCTGTGAGATGAATTAACAGAACACAGAGCAGTTTCTCAGAAAGCTTCTTTCCAGTTTTGAACGGAAGATATTTCCTTTTTCACCAGAGCCCTCTATGGGCTTCCAAATATCCCTTTGCCAATTCCACAAGAACAGCCTTAGCGAAAGGCTTCTTGAAGGGAAAGATGTAACTCTGTGAGATGAATTAACAGAACACAGAGCAGTTTCTCAGAAAGCTTCTTTCCAGTTTTGAACGGAAGATATTTCCTTTTTCACCATAGCCCTCTATGGGCTTCCAAATATCCCTTTGCCAATTCCACAAGAACAGCCTTAGCGAAAGGCTTCTTGAAGGGAAAGATGTAACTCTGTGAGATGAATTAACAGAACACAGAGCAGTTTCTCAGAAAGCTTCTTTCCAGTTTTGAACGGAAGATATTTCCTTTTTCACCATAGCCCTCTATGGGCTTCCAAATATCCCTTTGCCAATTCCACAAGAACAGCCTTAGCGAAAGGCTTCTTGAAGGGAAAGATGTAACTCTGTGAGATGAATTAACAGAACACAGAGCAGTTTCTCAGAAAGCTTCTTTCCAGTTTTGAACGGAAGATATTTCCTTTTTCACCATAGCCCTCTATGGGCTTCCAAATATCCCTTTGCCAATTCCACAAGAACAGCCTTAGCGAAAGGCTTCTTGAAGGGAAAGATGTAACTCTGTGAGATGAATTAACAGAACACAGAGCAGTTTCTCAGAAAGCTTCTTTCCAGTTTTGAACGGAAGATATTTCCTTTTACACCATAGCCCTCTATGGGCTTCCAAATATCCCTTTGCCAATTCCACAAGAACAGCCTTAGCGAAAGGCTTCTTGAAGGGAAAGATGTAACTCTGTGAGATGAATTAACAGAACACAGAGCAGTTTCTCAGAAAGCTTCTTTCCAGTTTTGAACGGAAGATATTTCCTTTTTCACCATAGCCCTCTATGGGCTTCCAAATATCCCTTTGCCAATTCCACAAGAACAGCCTTAGCGAAAGGCTTCTTGAAGGGAAAGATGTAACTCTGTGAGATGAATTAACAGAACACAGAGCAGTTTCTCAGAAAGCTTCTTTCCAGTTTTGAACGGAAGATATTTCCTTTTTCACCAGAGCCCTCTATGGGCTTCCAAATATCCCTTTGCCAATTCCACAAGAACAGCCTTAGCGAAAGGCTTCTTGAAGGGAAAGATGTAACTCTGTGAGATGAATTAACAGAACACAGAGCAGTTTCTCAGAAAGCTTCTTTCCAGTTTTGAACGGAAGATATTTCCTTTTTCACCATAGCCCTCTATGGGCTTCCAAATATCCCTTTGCCAATTCCACAAGAACAGCCTTAGCGAAAGGCTTCTTGAAGGGAAAGATGTAACTCTGTGAGATGAATTAACAGAACACAGAGCAGTTTCTCAGAAAGCTTCTTTCCAGTTTTGAACGGAAGATATTTCCTTTTTCACCGTAGCCCTCTATGGGCTTCCAAATATCCCTTTGCCAATTCCACAAGAACAGCCTTAGCGAAAGGCTTCTTGAAGGGAAAGATGTAACTCTGTGAGATGAATTAACAGAACACAGAGCAGTTTCTCAGAAAGCTTCTTTCCAGTTTTGAACGGAAGATATTTCCTTTTTCACCATAGCCCTCTATGGGCTTCCAAATATCCCTTTGCCAATTCCACAAGAACAGCCTTAGCGAAAGGCTTCTTGAAGGGAAAGATGTAACTCTGTGAGATGAATTAACAGAACACAGAGCAGTTTCTCAGAAAGCTTCTTTCCAGTTTTGAACGGAAGATATTTCCTTTTTCACCAGAGCCCTCTATGGGCTTCCAAATATCCCTTTGCCAATTCCACAAGAACAGCCTTAGCGAAAGGCTTCTTGAAGGGAAAGATGTAACTCTGTGAGATGAATTAACAGAACACAGAGCAGTTTCTCAGAAAGCTTCTTTCCAGTTTTGAACGGAAGATATTTCCTTTTTCACCAGAGCCCTCTATGGGCTTCCAAATATCCCTTTGCCAATTCCACAAGAAGAGCCTTAGCGAAAGGCTTCTTGAAGGGAAAGATGTAACTCTGTGAGATGAATTAACAGAACACAGAGCAGTTTCTCAGAAAGCTTCTTTCCAGTTTTGAACGGAAGATATTTCCTTTTTCACCATAGCCCTCTATGGGCTTCCAAATATCCCTTTGCCAATTCCACAAGAACAGCCTTAGCGAAAGGCTTCTTGAAGGGAAAGATGTAACTCTGTGAGATGAATGAACGGAACACAGAGCAGTTTCTCAGAAAGCTTCTTTCCAGTTTTGAACGGAAGATATTTCCTTTTTCACCATAGCCCTCTATGGGCTTCCAAATATCCCTTTGCCAATTCCACAAGAACAGCCTTAGCGAAAGGCTTCTTGAAGGGAAATATGTAACTCTGTGAGATGAATTAACAGAACACAGAGCAGTTTCTCAGAAAGCTTCTTTCCATTTTTGAACGGAAGATATTTCCTTTTTCACCAGAGCCCTCTATGGGCTTCCACATATCCCTTTGCCAATTCCACAAGAACAGCCTTAGCGAAAGGCTTCTTGAAGGGAAAGATGTAACTCTGTGAGATGAATTAACAGAACACAGAGCAGTTTCTCAGAAAGCTTCTTTCCAGTTTTGAACGGAAGATATTTCCTTTTTCACCAGAGCCCTCTATGTGCTTCCAAATATCCCTTTGCCAATTCCACAAGAACAGCCTTAGCGAAAGGCTTCTTGAAGGGAAAGATGTAACTCTGTGAGATGAATTAACAGAACACAGAGCAGTTTCTCAGAAAGCTTCTTTCCAGTTTTGAACGGAAGATATTTCCTTTTTCACCAGAGCCCTCTATGGGCTTCCAAATATCCCTTTGCCAATTCCACAAGAACAGCCTTAGCGAAAGGCTTCTTGAAGGGAAAGATGTAACTCTGTGAGATGAATTAACAGAACACAGAGCAGTTTCTCAGAAAGCTTCTTTCCAGTTTTGAACGGAAGATATTTCCTTTTTCACCATAGCCCTCTATGGGCTTCCAAATATCCCTTTGCCAATTCCACAAGAACAGCCTTAGCGAAAGGCTTCTTGAAGGGAAAGATGTAACTCTGTGAGATGAATTAACAGAACACAGAGCAGTTTCTCAGAAAGCTTCTTTCCAGTTTTGAACGGAAGATATTTCCTTTTTCACCATAGCCCTCTATGGGCTTCCAAATATCCCTTTGCCAATTCCACAAGAACAGCCTTAGCGAAAGGCTTCTTGAAGGGAAAGATGTAACTCTGTGAGATGAATTAACAGAACACAGAGCAGTTTCTCAGAAAGCTTCTTTCCAGTTTTGAACGGAAGATATTTCCTTTTTCACCATAGCCCTCTATGGGCTTCCAAATATCCCTTTGCCAATTCCACAAGAACAGCCTTAGCGAAAGGCTTCTTGAAGGGAAAGATGTAACTCTGTGAGATGAATTAACAGAACACAGAGCAGTTTCTCAGAAAGCTTCTTTCCAGTTTTGAACGGAAGATATTTCCTTTTTCACCAGAGCCCTCTATGGGCTTCCAAATATCCCTTTGCCAATTCCACAAGAACAGCCTTAGCGAAAGGCTTCTTGAAGGGAAAGATGTAACTCTGTGAGATGAATTAACAGAACACAGAGCAGTTTCTCAGAAAGCTTCTTTCCAGTTTTGAACGGAAGATATTTCCTTTTTCACCATAGCCCTCTATGGGCTTCCAAATATCCCTTTGCCAATTCCACAAGAACAGCCTTAGCGAAAGGCTTCTTGAAGGGAAAGATGTAACTCTGTGAGATGAATTAACAGAACACAGAGCAGTTTCTCAGAAAGCTTCTTTCCAGTTTTGAACGGAAGATATTTCCTTTTTCACCATAGCCCTCTATGGGCTTCCAAATATCCCTTTGCCAATTCCACAAGAACAGCCTTAGCGAAAGGCTTCTTGAAGGGAAAGATGTAACTCTGTGAGATGAATTAAGAGAACACAGAGCAGTTTCTCAGAAAGCTTCTTTCCAGTTTTGAACGGAAGATATTTCCTTTTTCACCATAGCCCTCTATGGGCTTCCAAATATCCCTTTGCCAATTCCACAAGAACAGCCTTAGCGAAAGGCTTCTTGAAGGGAAAGATGTAACTCTGTGAGATGAATTAACAGAACACAGAGCAGTTTCTCAGAAAGCTTCTTTCCAGTTTTGAACGGAAGATATTTCCTTTTTCACCAGAGCCCTCTATGGGCTTCCAAATATCCCTTTGCCAATTCCACAAGAACAGCCTTAGCGAAAGGCTTCTTGAAGGGAAAGATGTAACTCTGTGAGATGAATTAACAGAACACAGAGCAGTTTCTCAGAAAGCTTCTTTCCAGTTTTGAACGGAAGATATTTCCTTTTTCACCAGAGCCCTCTATGGGCTTCCAAATATCCCTTTGCCAATTCCACAAGAACAGCCTTAGCGAAAGGCTTCTTGAAGGGAAAGATGTAACTCTGTGAGATGAATTAACAGAACACAGAGCAGTTTCTCAGAAAGCTTCTTTCCAGTTTTGAACGGAAGATATTTCCTTTTTCACCATAGCCCTCTATGGGCTTCCAAATATCCCTTTGCCAATTCCACAAGAACAGCCTTAGCGAAAGGCTTCTTGAAGGGAAAGATGTAACTCTGTGAGATGAATTAACAGAACACAGAGCAGTTTCTCAGAAAGCTTCTTTCCAGTTTTGAACGGAAGATATTTCCTTTTTCACCATAGCCCTCTATGGGCTTCCAAATATCCCTTTGCCAATTCCACAAGAACAGCCTTAGCGAAAGGCTTCTTGAAGCGAAAGATGTAACTCTGTGAGATGAATTAACAGAACACAGAGCAGTTTCTCAGAAAGCTTCTTTCCAGTTTTGAACGGAAGATATTTCCTTTTTCACCATAGCCCTCTATGGGCTTCCAAATATCCCTTTGCCAATTCCACAAGAACAGCCTTAGCGAAAGGCTTCTTGAAGGGAAAGATGTAACTCTGTGAGATGAATTAACAGAACACAGAGCAGTTTCTCAGAAAGCTTCTTTCCAGTTTTGAACGGAAGATATTTCCTTTTTCACCATAGCCCTCTATGGGCTTCCAAATATCCCTTTGCCAATTCCACAAGAACAGCCTTAGCGAAAGGCTTCTTGAAGGGAAAGATGTAACTCTGTGAGATGAATTAACAGAACACAGAGCAGTTTCTCAGAAAGCTTCTTTCCAGTTTTGAACGGAAGATATTTCCTTTTTCACCATAGCCCTCTATGGGCTTCCAAATATCCCTTTGCCAATTCCACAAGAACAGCCTTAGCGAAAGGCTTCTTGAAGGGAAAGATGTAACTCTGTGAGATGAATTAACAGAACACAGAGCAGTTTCTCAGAAAGCTTCTTTCCAGTTTTGAACGGAAGATATTTCCTTTTTCACCATAGCCCTCTATGGGCTTCCAAATATCCCTTTGCCAATTCCACAAGAACAGCCTTAGCGAAAGGCTTCTTGAAGGGAAAGATGTAACTCTGTGAGATGAATTAACAGAACACAGAGCAGTTTCTCAGAAAGCTTCTTTCCAGTTTTGAACGGAAGATATTTCCTTTTTCACCATAGCCCTCTATGGGCTTCCAAATATCCCTTTGCCAATTCCACAAGAACAGCCTTAGCGAAAGGCTTCTTGAAGGGAAAGATGTAACTCTGTGAGATGAATTAACAGAACACAGAGCAGTTTCTCAGAAAGCTTCTTTCCAGTTTTGAACGGAAGATATTTCCTTTTTCACCATAGCCCTCTATGGGCTTCCAAATATCCCTTTGCCAATTCCACAAGAACAGCCTTAGCGAAAGGCTTCTTGAAGGGAAAGATGTAACTCTGTGAGATGAATTAACAGAACACAGAGCAGTTTCTCAGAAAGCTTCTTTCCAGTTTTGAACGGAAGATATTTCCTTTTTCACCATAGCCCTCTATGGGCTTCCAAATATCCCTTTGCCAATTCCACAAGAACAGCCTTAGCGAAAGGCTTCTTGAAGGGAAAGATGTAACTCTGTGAGATGAATTAACAGAACACAGAGCAGTTTCTCAGAAAGCTTCTTTCCAGTTTTGAACGGAAGATATTTCCTTTTTCACCAGAGCCCTCTATGGGCTTCCAAATATCCCTTTGCCAATTCCACAAGAACAGCCTTAGCGAAAGGCTTCTTGAAGGGAAAGATGTAACTCTGTGAGATGAATTAACAGAACACAGAGCAGTTTCTCAGAAAGCTTCTTTCCAGTTTTGAACGGAAGATATTTCCTTTTTCACCATAGCCCTCTATGGGCTTCCAAATATCCCTTTGCCAATTCCACAAGAACAGCCTTAGCGAAAGGCTTCTTGAAGGGAAAGATGTAACTCTGTGAGATGAATTAACAGAACACAGAGCAGTTTCTCAGAAAGCTTCTTTCCAGTTTTGAACGGAAGATATTTCCTTTTTCACCATAGCCCTCTATGGGCTTCCAAATATCCCTTTGCCAATTCCACAAGAACAGCCTTAGCGAAAGGCTTCTTGAAGGGAAAGATGTAACTCTGTGAGATGAATTAACAGAACACAGAGCAGTTTCTCAGAAAGCTTCTTTCCAGTTTTGAACGGAAGATATTTCCTTTTTCACCATAGCCCTCTATGGGCTTCCAAATATCCCTTTGCCAATTCCACAAGAACAGCCTTAGCGAAAGGCTTCTTGAAGGGAAAGATGTAACTCTGTGAGATGAATTAACAGAACACAGAGCAGTTTCTCAGAAAGCTTCTTTCCAGTTTTGAACGGAAGATATTTCCTTTTTCACCGTAGCCCTCTATGGGCTTCCAAATATCCCTTTGCCAATTCCACAAGAACAGCCTTAGCGAAAGGCTTCTTGAAGGGAAAGATGTAACTCTGTGAGATGAATTAACAGAACACAGAGCAGTTTCTCAGAAAGCTTCTTTCCAGTTTTGAACGGAAGATATTTCCTTTTTCACCATAGCCCTCTATGGGCTTCCAAATATCCCTTTGCCAATTCCACAAGAACAGCCTTAGCGAAAGGCTTCTTGAAGGGAAAGATGTAACTCTGTGAGATGAATTAACAGAACACAGAGCAGTTTCTCAGAAAGCTTCTTTCCAGTTTTGAACGGAAGATATTTCCTTTTTCACCATAGCCCTCTATGGGCTTCCAAATATCCCTTTGCCAATTCCACAAGAACAGCCTTAGCGAAAGGCTTCTTGAAGGGAAAGATGTAACTCTGAGATGAATTAACAGAACACAGAGCAGTTTCTCAGAAAGCTTCTTTCCAGTTTTGAACGGAAGATATTTCCTTTTTCACCATAGCCCTCTATGGGCTTCCAAATATCCCTTTGCCAATTCCACAAGAACAGCCTTAGCGAAAGGCTTCTTGAAGGGAAAGATGTAACTCTGTGAGATGAATTAACAGAACACAGAGCAGTTTCTCAGAAAGCTTCTTTCCAGTTTTGAACGGAAGATATTTCCTTTTTCACCATAGCCCTCTATGGGCTTCCAAATATCCCTTTGCCAATTCCACAAGAACAGCCTTAGCGAAAGGCTTCTTGAAGGGAAAGATGTAACTCTGTGAGATGAATTAACAGAACACAGAGCAGTTTCTCAGAAAGCTTCTTTCCAGTTTTGAACGGAAGATATTTCCTTTTTCACCATAGCCCTCTATGGGCTTCCAAATATCCCTTTGCCAATTCCACAAGAACAGCCTTAGCGAAAGGCTTCTTGAAGGGAAAGATGTAACTCTGTGAGATGAATTAACAGAACACAGAGCAGTTTCTCAGAAAGCTTCTTTCCAGTTTTGAACGGAAGATATTTCCTTTTTCACCATAGCCCTCTATGGGCTTCCAAATATCCCTTTGCCAATTCCACAAGAACAGCCTTAGCGAAAGGCTTCTTGAAGGGAAAGATGTAACTCTGTGAGATGAATTAACAGAACACAGAGCAGTTTCTCAGAAAGCTTCTTTCCAGTTTTGAACGGAAGATATTTCCTTTTTCACCAGAGCCCTCTATGGGCTTCCAAATATCCCTTTGCCAATTCCACAAGAACAGCCTTAGCGAAAGGCTTCTTGAAGGGAAAGATGTAACTCTGTGAGATGAATTAACAGAACACAGAGCAGTTTCTCAGAAAGCTTCTTTCCAGTTTTGAACGGAAGATATTTCCTTTTTCAACATAGCCCTCTATGGGCTTCCAAATATCCCTTTGCCAATTCCACAAGAACAGCCTTAGCGAAAGGCTTCTTGAAGGGAAAGATGTAACTCTGTGAGATGAATTAAGAGAACACAGAGCAGTTTCTCAGAAAGCTTCTTTCCAGTTTTGAACGGAAGATATTTCCTTTTTCACCATAGCCCTCTATGGGCTTCCAAATATCCCTTTGCCAATTCCACAAGAACAGCCTTAGCGAAAGGCTTCTTGAAGGGAAAGATGTAACTCTGTGAGATGAATTAACAGAACACAGAGCAGTTTCTCAGAAAGCTTCTTTCCAGTTTTGAACGGAAGATATTTCCTTTTTCACCAGAGCCCTCTATGGGCTTCCAAATATCCCTTTGCCAATTCCACAAGAACAGCCTTAGCGAAAGGCTTCTTGAAGGGAAAGATGTAACTCTGTGAGATGAATTAACAGAACACAGAGCAGTTTCTCAGAAAGCTTCTTTCCAGTTTTGAACGGAAGATATTTCCTTTTTCACCATAGCCCTCTATGGGCTTCCAAATATCCCTTTGCCAATTCCACAAGAACAGCCTTAGCGAAAGGCTTCTTGAAGGGAAAGATGTAACTCTGTGAGATGAATTAACAGAACACAGAGCAGTTTCTCAGAAAGCTTCTTTCCAGTTTTGAACGGAAGATATTTCCTTTTTCACCATAGCCCTCTATGGGCTTCCAAATATCCCTTTGCCAATTCCACAAGAACAGCCTTAGCGAAAGGCTTCTTGAAGGGAAAGATGTAACTCTGTGAGATGAATTAACAGAACACAGAGCAGTTTCTCAGAAAGCTTCTTTCCAGTTTTGAACGGAAGATATTTCCTTTTTCACCATAGCCCTCTATGGGCTTCCAAATATCCCTTTGCCAATTCCACAAGAACAGCCTTAGCGAAAGGCTTCTTGAAGGGAAAGATGTAACTCTGTGAGATGAATTAACAGAACACAGAGCAGTTTCTCAGAAAGCTTCTTTCCAGTTTTGAACGGAAGATATTTCCTTTTTCACCAGAGCCCTCTATGGGCTTCCAAATATCCCTTTGCCAATTCCACAAGAACAGCCTTAGCGAAAGGCTTCTTGAAGGGAAAGATGTAACTCTGTGAGATGAATTAACAGAACACAGAGCAGTTTCTCAGAAAGCTTCTTTCCAGTTTTGAACGGAAGATATTTCCTTTTTCACCAGAGCCCTCTATGGGCTTCCAAATATCCCTTTGCCAATTCCACAAGAACAGCCTTAGCGAAAGGCTTCTTGAAGGGAAAGATGTAACTCTGTGAGATGAATTAACAGAACACAGAGCAGTTTCTCAGAAAGCTTCTTTCCAGTTTTGAACGGAAGATATTTCCTTTTTCACCATAGCCCTCTATGGGCTTCCAAATATCCCTTTGCCAATTCCACAAGAACAGCCTTAGCGAAAGGCTTCTTGAAGGAAAAGATGTAACTCTGTGAGATGAATTAACAGAACACAGAGCAGTTTCTCAGAAAGCTTCTTTCCAGTTTTGAACGGAAGATATTTCCTTTTTCACCGTAGCCCTCTATGGGCTTCCAAATATCCCTTTGCCAATTCCACAAGAACAGCCTTAGCGAAAGGCTTCTTGAAGGGAAAGATGTAACTCTGTGAGATGAATTAACAGAACACAGAGCAGTTTCTCAGAAAGCTTCTTTCCAGTTTTGAACGGAAGGTATTTCCTTTTTCACCATAGCCCTCTATGGGCTTCCAAATATCCCTTTGCCAATTCCACAAGAACAGCCTTAGCGAAAGGCTTCTTGAAGGGAAAGATGTAACTCTGTGAGATGAATTAACAGAACACAGAGCAGTTTCTCAGAAAGCTTCTTTCCAGTTTTGAACGGAAGATATTTCCTTTTTCACCAGAGCCCTCTATGGGCTTCCAAATATCCCTTTGCCAATTCCACAAGAACAGCCTTAGCGAAAGGCTTCTTGAAGGGAAAGATGTAACTCTGTGAGATGAATTAACAGAACACAGAGCAGTTTCTCAGAAAGCTTCTTTCCAGTTTTGAACGGAAGATATTTCCTTTTTCACCATAGCCCTCTATGGGCTTCCAAATATCCCTTTGCCAATTCCACAAGAACAGCCTTAGCGAAAGGCTTCTTGAAGGGAAAGATGTAACTCTGTGAGATGAATTAACAGAACACAGAGCAGTTTCTCAGAAAGCTTCTTTCCAGTTTTGAACGGAAGATATTTCCTTTTTCACCATAGCCCTCTATGGGCTTCCAAATATCCCTTTGCCAATTCCACAAGAACAGCCTTAGCGAAAGGCTTCTTGAAGGGAAAGATGTAACTCTGTGAGATGAATTAACAGAACACAGAGCAGTTTCTCAGAAAGCTTCTTTCCAGTTTTGAACGGAAGATATTTCCTTTTTCACCATAGCCCTCTATGGGCTTCCAAATATCCCTTTGCCAATTCCACAAGAACAGCCTTAGCGAAAGGCTTCTTGAAGGGAAAGATGTAACTCTGTGAGATGAATTAAGAGAACACAGAGCAGTTTCTCAGAAAGCTTCTTTCCAGTTTTGAACGGAAGATATTTCCTTTTTCACCATAGCCCTCTATGGGCTTCCAAATATCCCTTTGCCAATTCCACAAGAACAGCCTTAGCGAAAGGCTTCTTGAAGGGAAAGATGTAACTCTGTGAGATGAATTAACAGAACACAGAGCAGTTTCTCAGAAAGCTTCTTTCCAGTTTTGAACGGAAGATATTTCCTTTTTCACCAGAGCCCTCTATGGGCTTCCAAATATCCCTTTTCCAATTCCACAAGAACAGCCTTAGCGAAAGGCTTCTTGAAGGGAAAGATGTAACTCTGTGAGATGAATTAACAGAACACAGAGCAGTTTCTCAGAAAGCTTCTTTCCAGTTTTGAACGGAAGATATTTCCTTTTTCACCATAGCCCTCTATGGGCTTCCAAATATCCCTTTGCCAATTCCACAAGAACAGCCTTAGCGAAAGGCTTCTTGAAGGGAAAGATGTAACTCTGTGAGATGAATTAACAGAACACAGAGCAGTTTCTCAGAAAGCTTCTTTCCAGTTTTGAACGGAAGATATTTCCTTTTTCACCATAGCCCTCTATGGGCTTCCAAATATCCCTTTGCCAATTCCACAAGAACAGCCTTAGCGAAAGGCTTCTTGAAGGGAAAGATGTAACTCTGTGAGATGAATTAACAGAACACAGAGCAGTTTCTCAGAAAGCTTCTTTCCAGTTTTGAACGGAAGATATTTCCTTTTTCACCATAGCCCTCTATGGGCTTCCAAATATCCCTTTGCCAATTCCACAAGAACAGCCTTAGCGAAAGGCTTCTTGAAGGGAAAGATGTAACTCTGTGAGATGAATTAACAGAACACAGAGCAGTTTCTCAGAAAGCTTCTTTCCAGTTTTGAACGGAAGATATTTCCTTTTTCACCATAGCCCTCTATGGGCTTCCAAATATCCCTTTGCCAATTCCACAAGAACAGCCTTAGCGAAAGGCTTCTTGAAGGGAAAGATGTAACTCTGTGAGATGAATTAACAGAACACAGAGCAGTTTCTCAGAAAGCTTCTTTCCAGTTTTGAACGGAAGATATTTCCTTTTTCACCATAGCCCTCTATGGGCTTCCAAATATCCCTTTGCCAATTCCACAAGAACAGCCTTAGCGAAAGGCTTCTTGAAGGGAAAGTTGTAACTCTGTGAGATGAATTAACAGAACACAGAGCAGTTTCTCAGAAAGCTTCTTTCCAGTTTTGAACGGAAGATATTTCCTTTTTTACCATAGCCCTCTATGGGCTTCCAAATATCCCTTTGCCAATTCCACAAGAACAGCCTTAGCGAAAGGCTTCTTGAAGGGAAAGATGTAACTCTGTGAGATGAATTAACAGAACACAGAGCAGTTTCTCAGAAAGCTTCTTTCCAGTTTTGAACGGAAGATATTTCCTTTTTCACCATAGCCCTCTATGGGCTTCCAAATATCCCTTTGCCAATTCCACAAGAACAGCCTTAGCGAAAGGCTTCTTGAAGGGAAAGTTGTAACTCTGTGAGATGAATTAACAGAACACAGAGCAGTTTCTCAGAAAGCTTCTTTCCAGTTTTGAACGGAAGATATTTCCTTTTTCACCATAGCCCTCTATGGGCTTCCAAATATCCCCTTGCCAATTCCACAAGAACAGCCTTAGCGAAAGGCTTCTTGAAGGGAAAGATGTAACTCTGTGAGATGAATTAACAGAACACAGAGCAGTTTCTCAGAAAGCTTCTTTCCAGTTTTGAACGGAAGATATTTCCTTTTTCACCATAGCCCTCTATGGGCTTCCAAATATCCCTTTGCCAATTCCACAAGAACAGCCTTAGCGAAAGGCTTCTTGAAGGGAAAGATGTAACTCTGTGAGATGAATTAACAGAACACAGAGCAGTTTCTCAGAAAGCTTCTTTCCAGTTTTGAACGGAAGATATTTCCTTTTTCACCATAGCCCTCTATGGGCTTCCAAATATCCCTTTGCCAATTCCACAAGAACAGCCTTAGCGAAAGGCTTCTTGAAGGGAAAGATGTAACTCTGTGAGATGAATTAACAGAACACAGAGCAGTTTCTCAGAAAGCTTCTTTCCAGTTTTGAACGGAAGATATTTCCTTTTTCACCATAGCCCTCTATGGGCTTCCAAATATCCCTTTGCCAATTCCACAAGAACAGCCTTAGCGAAAGGCTTCTTGAAGGGAAAGATGTAACTCTGTGAGATGAATTAACAGAACACAGAGCAGTTTCTCAGAAAGCTTCTTTCCAGTTTTGAACGGAAGATATTTCCTTTTTCACCAGAGCCCTCTATGGGCTTCCAAATATCCCTTTGCCAATTCCACAAGAACAGCCTTAGCGAAAGGCTTCTTGAAGGGAAAGATGTAACTCTGTGAGATGAATTAACAGAACACAGAGCAGTTTCTCAGAAAGCTTCTTTCCAGTTTTGAACGGAAGATATTTCCTTTTTCACCAGAGCCCTCTATGGGCTTCCAAATATCCCTTTGCCAATTCCACAAGAACAGCCTTAGCGAAAGGCTTCTTGAAGGGAAAGATGTAACTCTGTGAGATGAATTAACAGAACACAGAGCAGTTTCTCAGAAAGCTTCTTTCCAGTTTTGAACGGAAGATATTTCCTTTTTCACCATAGCCCTCTATGGGCTTCCAAATATCCCTTTGCCAATTCCACAAGAACAGCCTTAGCGAAAGGCTTCTTGAAGGAAAAGATGTAACTCTGTGAGATGAATTAACAGAACACAGAGCAGTTTCTCAGAAAGCTTCTTTCCAGTTTTGAACGGAAGATATTTCCTTTTTCACCGTAGCCCTCTATGGGCTTCCAAATATCCCTTTGCCAATTCCACAAGAACAGCCTTAGCGAAAGGCTTCTTGAAGGGAAAGATGTAACTCTGTGAGATGAATTAACAGAACACAGAGCAGTTTCTCAGAAAGCTTCTTTCCAGTTTTGAACGGAAGGTATTTCCTTTTTCACCATAGCCCTCTATGGGCTTCCAAATATCCCTTTGCCAATTCCACAAGAACAGCCTTAGCGAAAGGCTTCTTGAAGGGAAAGATGTAACTCTGTGAGATGAATTAACAGAACACAGAGCAGTTTCTCAGAAAGCTTCTTTCCAGTTTTGAACGGAAGATATTTCCTTTTTCACCAGAGCCCTCTATGGGCTTCCAAATATCCCTTTGCCAATTCCACAAGAACAGCCTTAGCGAAAGGCTTCTTGAAGGGAAAGATGTAACTCTGTGAGATGAATTAACAGAACACAGAGCAGTTTCTCAGAAAGCTTCTTTCCAGTTTTGAACGGAAGATATTTCCTTTTTCACCATAGCCCTCTATGGGCTTCCAAATATCCCTTTGCCAATTCCACAAGAACAGCCTTAGCGAAAGGCTTCTTGAAGGGAAAGATGTAACTCTGTGAGATGAATTAACAGAACACAGAGCAGTTTCTCAGAAAGCTTCTTTCCAGTTTTGAACGGAAGATATTTCCTTTTTCACCATAGCCCTCTATGGGCTTCCAAATATCCCTTTGCCAATTCCACAAGAACAGCCTTAGCGAAAGGCTTCTTGAAGGGAAAGATGTAACTCTGTGAGATGAATTAACAGAACACAGAGCAGTTTCTCAGAAAGCTTCTTTCCAGTTTTGAACGGAAGATATTTCCTTTTTCACCATAGCCCTCTATGGGCTTCCAAATATCCCTTTGCCAATTCCACAAGAACAGCCTTAGCGAAAGGCTTCTTGAAGGGAAAGATGTAACTCTGTGAGATGAATTAAGAGAACACAGAGCAGTTTCTCAGAAAGCTTCTTTCCAGTTTTGAACGGAAGATATTTCCTTTTTCACCATAGCCCTCTATGGGCTTCCAAATATCCCTTTGCCAATTCCACAAGAACAGCCTTAGCGAAAGGCTTCTTGAAGGGAAAGATGTAACTCTGTGAGATGAATTAACAGAACACAGAGCAGTTTCTCAGAAAGCTTCTTTCCAGTTTTGAACGGAAGATATTTCCTTTTTCACCAGAGCCCTCTATGGGCTTCCAAATATCCCTTTTCCAATTCCACAAGAACAGCCTTAGCGAAAGGCTTCTTGAAGGGAAAGATGTAACTCTGTGAGATGAATTAACAGAACACAGAGCAGTTTCTCAGAAAGCTTCTTTCCAGTTTTGAACGGAAGATATTTCCTTTTTCACCATAGCCCTCTATGGGCTTCCAAATATCCCTTTGCCAATTCCACAAGAACAGCCTTAGCGAAAGGCTTCTTGAAGGGAAAGATGTAACTCTGTGAGATGAATTAACAGAACACAGAGCAGTTTCTCAGAAAGCTTCTTTCCAGTTTTGAACGGAAGATATTTCCTTTTTCACCATAGCCCTCTATGGGCTTCCAAATATCCCTTTGCCAATTCCACAAGAACAGCCTTAGCGAAAGGCTTCTTGAAGGGAAAGATGTAACTCTGTGAGATGAATTAACAGAACACAGAGCAGTTTCTCAGAAAGCTTCTTTCCAGTTTTGAACGGAAGATATTTCCTTTTTCACCATAGCCCTCTATGGGCTTCCAAATATCCCTTTGCCAATTCCACAAGAACAGCCTTAGCGAAAGGCTTCTTGAAGGGAAAGATGTAACTCTGTGAGATGAATTAACAGAACACAGAGCAGTTTCTCAGAAAGCTTCTTTCCAGTTTTGAACGGAAGATATTTCCTTTTTCACCATAGCCCTCTATGGGCTTCCAAATATCCCTTTGCCAATTCCACAAGAACAGCCTTAGCGAAAGGCTTCTTGAAGGGAAAGATGTAACTCTGTGAGATGAATTAACAGAACACAGAGCAGTTTCTCAGAAAGCTTCTTTCCAGTTTTGAACGGAAGATATTTCCTTTTTCACCATAGCCCTCTATGGGCTTCCAAATATCCCTTTGCCAATTCCACAAGAACAGCCTTAGCGAAAGGCTTCTTGAAGGGAAAGTTGTAACTCTGTGAGATGAATTAACAGAACACAGAGCAGTTTCTCAGAAAGCTTCTTTCCAGTTTTGAACGGAAGATATTTCCTTTTTTACCATAGCCCTCTATGGGCTTCCAAATATCCCTTTGCCAATTCCACAAGAACAGCCTTAGCGAAAGGCTTCTTGAAGGGAAAGATGTAACTCTGTGAGATGAATTAACAGAACACAGAGCAGTTTCTCAGAAAGCTTCTTTCCAGTTTTGAACGGAAGATATTTCCTTTTTCACCATAGCCCTCTATGGGCTTCCAAATATCCCTTTGCCAATTCCACAAGAACAGCCTTAGCGAAAGGCTTCTTGAAGGGAAAGTTGTAACTCTGTGAGATGAATTAACAGAACACAGAGCAGTTTCTCAGAAAGCTTCTTTCCAGTTTTGAACGGAAGATATTTCCTTTTTCACCATAGCCCTCTATGGGCTTCCAAATATCCCCTTGCCAATTCCACAAGAACAGCCTTAGCGAAAGGCTTCTTGAAGGGAAAGATGTAACTCTGTGAGATGAATTAACAGAACACAGAGCAGTTTCTCAGAAAGCTTCTTTCCAGTTTTGAACGGAAGATATTTCCTTTTTCACCATAGCCCTCTATGGGCTTCCAAATATCCCTTTGCCAATTCCACAAGAACAGCCTTAGCGAAAGGCTTCTTGAAGGGAAAGATGTAACTCTGTGAGATGAATTAACAGAACACAGAGCAGTTTCTCAGAAAGCTTCTTTCCAGTTTTGAACGGAAGATATTTCCTTTTTCACCAGAGCCCTCTATGGGCTTCCAAATATCCCTTTGCCAATTCCACAAGAAGAGCCTTAGCGAAAGGCTTCTTGAAGCGAAAGATGTAACTCTGTGAGATGAATTAACAGAACACAGAGCAGTTTCTCAGAAAGCTTCTTTCCAGTTTTGAACGGAAGATATTTCCTTTTTCACCATAGCCCTCTATGGGCTTCCAAATATCCCTTTGCCAATTCCACAAGAACAGCCTTAGCGAAAGGCTTCTTGAAGGGAAAGATGTAACTCTGTGAGATGAATTAACAGAACACAGAGCAGTTTCTCAGAAAGCTTCTTTCCAGTTTTGAACGGAAGATATTTCCTTTTTCACCATAGCCCTCTAGGGGCTTCCAAATATCCCTTTGCCAATTCCACAAGAACAGCCTTAGCGAAAGGCTTCTTGAAGGGAAAGATGTAACTCTGTGAGATGAATTAACAGAACACAGAGCAGTTTCTCAGAAAGCTTCTTTCCAGTTTTGAACGGAAGATATTTCCTTTTTCACCAGAGCCCTCTATGGGCTTCCAAATATCCCTTTGCCAATTCCACAAGAACAGCCTTAGCGAAAGGCTTCTTGAAGGGAAAGATGTAACTCTGTGAGATGAATTAACAGAACACAGAGCAGTTTCTCAGAAAGCTTCTTTCCAGTTTTGAACGGAAGATATTTCCTTTTTCACCATAGCCCTCTATGGGCTTCCAAATATCCCTTTGCCAATTCCACAAGAACAGCCTTAGCGAAAGGCTTCTTGAAGGGAAAGATGTAACTCTGTGAGATGAATTAACAGAACACAGAGCAGTTTCTCAGAAAGCTTCTTTCCAGTTTTGAACGGAAGATATTTCCTTTTTCACCATAGCCCTCTATGGGCTTCCAAATATCCCTTTGCCAATTCCACAAGAACAGCCTTAGCGAAAGGCTTCTTGAAGGGAAAGATGTAACTCTGTGAGATGAATTAACAGAACACAGAGCAGTTTCTCAGAAAGCTTCTTTCCAGTTTTGAACGGAAGATATTTCCTTTTTCACCATAGCCCTCTATGGGCTTCCAAATATCCCTTTGCCAATTCCACAAGAACAGCCTTAGCGAAAGGCTTCTTGAAGGGAAAGATGTAACTCTGTGAGATGAATTAACAGAACACAGAGCAGTTTCTCAGAAAGCTTCTTTCCAGTTTTGAACGGAAGATATTTCCTTTTTCACCATAGCCCTCTATGGGCTTCCAAATATCCCTTTGCCAATTCCACAAGAAGAGCCTTAGCGAAAGGCTTCTTGAAGGGAAAGATGTAACTCTGTGAGATGAATTAACAGAACACAGAGCAGTTTCTCAGAAAGCTTCTTTCCAGTTTTGAACGGAAGATATTTCCTTTTTCACCATAGCCCTCTATGGGCTTCCAAATATCCCTTTGCCAATTCCACAAGAACAGCCTTAGCGAAAGGCTTCTTGAAGGGAAAGATGTAACTCTGTGAGATGAATTAACAGAACACAGAGCAGTTTCTCAGAAAGCTTCTTTCCAGTTTTGAACGGAAGATATTTCCTTTTTCACCATAGCCCTCTATGGGCTTCCAAATATCCCTTTGCCAATTCCACAAGAACAGCCTTAGCGAAAGGCTTCTTGAAGGGAAAGATGTAACTCTGTGAGATGAATGAACAGAACACAGAGCAGTTTCTCAGAAAGCTTCTTTCCAGGTTTGAACGGAAGATATTTCCTTTTTCACCATAGCCCTCTATGGGCTTCCAAATATCCCTTTGCCAATTCCACAAGAACAGCCTTAGCGAAAGGCTTCTTGAAGGGAAAGATGTAACTCTGTGAGATGAATTAACAGAACACAGAGCAGTTTCTCAGAAAGCTTCTTTCCAGTTTTGAACGGAAGATATTTCCTTTTTCACCATAGCCCTCTATGGGCTTCCAAATATCCCTTTGCCAATTCCACAAGAACAGCCTTAGCGAAAGGCTTCTTGAAGGGAAAGATGTAACTCTGTGAGATGAATTAACAGAACACAGAGCAGTTTCTCAGAAAGCTTCTTTCCAGTTTTGAACGGAAGATATTTCCTTTTTCACCATAGCCCTCTATGGGCTTCCAAATATCCCTTTGCCAATTCCACAAGAACAGCCTTAGCGAAAGGCTTCTTGAAGGGAAAGATGTAACTCTGTGAGATGAATTAACAGAACACAGAGAAGTTTCTCAGAAAGCTTCTTTCCAGTTTTGAACGGAAGATATTTCCTTTTTCACCGTAGCCCTCTATGGGCTTCCAAATATCCCTTTGCCAATTCCACAAGAACAGCCTTAGCGAAAGGCTTCTTGAAGGGAAAGATGTAACTCTGTGAGATGAATTAACAGAACACAGAGCAGTTTCTCAGAAAGCTTCTTTCCAGTTTTGAACGGAAGATATTTCCTTTTTCACCGTAGCCCTCTATGGGCTTCCAAATATCCCTTTGCCAATTCCACAAGAACAGCCTTAGCGAAAGGCTTCTTGAAGGGAAAGATGTAACTCTGTGAGATGAATTAACAGAACACAGAGCAGTTTCTCAGAAAGCTTCTTTCCAGTTTTGAACGGAAGATATTTCCTTTTTCACCGTAGCCCTCTATGGGCTTCCAAATATCCCTTTGCCAATTCCACAAGAACAGCCTTAGCGAAAGGCTTCTTGAAGGGAAAGATGTAACTCTGTGAGATGAATTAACAGAACACAGAGCAGTTTCTCAGAAAGCTTCTTTCCAGTTTTGAACGGAAGATATTTCCTTTTTCACCATAGCCCTCTATGGGCTTCCAAATATCCCTTTGCCAATTCCACAAGAACAGCCTTAGCGAAAGGCTTCTTGAAGGGAAAGATGTAACTCTGTGAGATGAATTAACAGAACACAGAGCAGTTTCTCAGAAAGCTTCTTTCCAGTTTTGAACGGAAGATATTTCCTTTTTCACCATAGCCCTCTATGGGCTTCCAAATATCCCTTTGCCAATTCCACAAGAACAGCCTTAGCGAAAGGCTTCTTGAAGGGAAAGATGTAACTCTGTGAGATGAATTAACAGAACACAGAGCAGTTTCTCAGAAAGCTTCTTTCCAGTTTTGAACGGAAGATATTTCCTTTTTCACCATAGCCCTCTATGGGCTTCCAAATATCCCTTTGCCAATTCCACAAGAACAGCCTTAGCGAAAGGCTTCTTGAAGGGAAAGATGTAACTCTGTGAGATGAATTAAGAGAACACAGAGCAGTTTCTCAGAAAGCTTCTTTCCAGTTTTGAACGGAAGATATTTCCTTTTTCACCAGAGCCCTCTATGGGCTTCCAAATATCCCTTTGCCAATTCCACAAGAACAGCCTTAGCGAAAGGCTTCTTGAAGGGAAAGATGTAACTCTGTGAGATGAATTAACAGAACACAGAGCAGTTTCTCAGAAAGCTTCTTTCCAGTTTTGAACGGAAGATATTTCCTTTTTCACCATAGCCCTCTATGGGCTTCCAAATATCCCTTTGCCAATTCCACAAGAACAGCCTTAGCGAAAGGCTTCTTGAAGGGAAAGATGTAACTCTGTGAGATGAATTAACAGAACACAGAGCAGTTTCTCAGAAAGCTTCTTTCCAGTTTTGAACGGAAGATATTTCCTTTTTCACCATAGCCCTCTATGGGCTTCCAAATATCCCTTTGCCAATTCCACAAGAACAGCCTTAGCGAAAGGCTTCTTGAAGGGAAAGATGTAACTCTGTGAGATGAATTAACAGAACACAGAGCAGTTTCTCACAAAGCTTCTTTCCAGTTTTGAACGGAAGATATTTCCTTTTTCACCATAGCCCTCTATGGGCTTCCAAATATCCCTTTGCCAATTCCACAAGAACAGCCTTAGCGAAAGGCTTCTTGAAGGGAAAGATGTAACTCTGTGAGATGAATTAACAGAACACAGAGCAGTTTCTCAGAAAGCTTCTTTCCAGTTTTGAACGGAAGATATTTCCTTTTTCACCATAGCCCTCTATGGGCTTCCAAATATCCCTTTGCCAATTCCACAAGAACAGCCTTAGCGAAAGGCTTCTTGAAGGGAAAGATGTAACTCTGTGAGATGAATTAACAGAACACAGAGCAGTTTCTCAGAAAGCTTCTTTCCAGTTTTGAACGGAAGATATTTCCTTTTTCACCATAGCCCTCTATGGGCTTCCAAATATCCCTTTGCCAATTCCACAAGAACAGCCTTAGCGAAAGGCTTCTTGAAGGGAAAGATGTAACTCTGTGAGATGAATTAACAGAACACAGAGCAGTTTCTCAGAAAGCTTCTTTCCAGTTTTGAACGGAAGATATTTCCTTTTTCACCATAGCCCTCTATGGGCTTCCAAATATCCCTTTGCCAATTCCACAAGAACAGCCTTAGCGAAAGGCTTCTTGAAGGGAAAGATGTAACTCTGTGAGATGAATGAACAGAACACAGAGCAGTTTCTCAGAAAGCTTCTTTCCAGTTTTGAACGGAAGATATTTCCTTTTTCACCATAGCCCTCTATGGGCTTCCAAATATCCCTTTGCCAATTCCACAAGAACAGCCTTAGCGAAAGGCTTCTTGAAGGGAAAGATGTAACTCTGTGAGATGAATGAACGGAACACAGAGCAGTTTCTCAGAAAGCTTCTTTCCAGTTTTGAACGGAAGATATTTCCTTTTTCACCATAGCCCTCTATGGGCTTCCAAATATCCCTTTGCCAATTCCACAAGAACAGCCTTAGCGAAAGGCTTCTTGAAGGGAAAGATGTAACTCTGTGAGATGAATTAACAGAACACAGAGCAGTTTCTCAGAAAGCTTCTTTCCAGTTTTGAACGGAAGATATTTCCTTTTTCACCATAGCCCTCTATGGGCTTCCAAATATCCCTTTGCCAATTCCACAAGAACAGCCTTAGCGAAAGGCTTCTTGAAGGGAAAGATGTAACTCTGTGAGATGAATTAACAGAACACAGAGCAGTTTCTCAGAAAGCTTCTTTCCAGTTTTGAACGGAAGATATTTCCTTTTTCACCATAGCCCTCTAGGGGCTTCCAAATATCCCTTTGCCAATTCCACAAGAACAGCCTTAGCGAAAGGCTTCTTGAAGGGAAAGATGTAACTCTGTGAGATGAATTAACAGAACACAGAGCAGTTTCTCAGAAAGTTTCTTTCCAGTTTTGAACGGAAGATATTTCCTTTTTCACCATAGCCCTCTATGGGCTTCCAAATATCCCTTTGCCAATTCCACAAGAACAGCCTTAGCGAAAGGCTTCTTGAAGGGAAAGATGTAACTCTGTGAGATGAATTAACAGACACAGAGCAGTTTCTCAGAAAGCTTCTTTCCAGTTTTGAACGGAAGATATTTCCTTTTTCACCATAGCCCTCTATGGGCTTCCAAATATCCCTTTGCCAATTCCACAAGAACAGCCTTAGCGAAAGGCTTCTTGAAGGGAAAGATGTAACTCTGTGAGATGAATTAACAGAACACAGAGCAGTTTCTCAGAAAGCTTCTTTCCAGTTTTGAACGGAAGATATTTCCTTTTTCACCAGAGCCCTCTATGGGCTTCCAAATGTCCCTTTGCCAATTCCACAAGAACAGCCTTAGCGAAAGGCTTCTTGAAGGGAAAGATGAAACTCTGTGAGATGAATTAACAGAACACAGAGCAGTTTCTCAGAAAGCTTCTTTCCAGTTTTGAACGGAAGATATTTCCTTTTTCACCATAGCCCTCTATGGGCTTCCAAATATCCCTTTGCCAATTCCACAAGAACAGCCTTAGCGAAAGGCTTCTTGAAGGGAAAGATGTAACTCTGTGAGATGAATGAACAGAACACAGAGCAGTTTCTCAGAAAGCTTCTTTCCAGTTTTGAACGGAAGATATTTCCTTTTTCACCAGAGCCCTCTATGGGCTTCCAAATATCCCTTTGCCAATTCCACAAGAACAGCCTTAGCGAAAGGCTTCTTGAAGGGAAAGATGTAACTCTGTGAGATGAATTAACAGAACACAGAGCAGTTTCTCAGAAAGCTTCTTTCCAGTTTTGAACGGAAGATATTTCCTTTTTCACCATAGCCCTCTATGGGCTTCCAAATATCCCTTTGCCAATTCCACAAGAACAGCCTTAGCGAAAGGCTTCTTGAAGGGAAAGATGTAACTCTGTGAGATGAATTAACAGAACACAGAGCAGTTTCTCAGAAAGCTTCTTTCCAGTTTTGAACGGAAGATATTTCCTTTTTCACCATAGCCCTCTATGGGCTTCCAAATATCCCTTTGCCAATTCCACAAGAAGAGCCTTAGCGAAAGGCTTCTTGAAGGGAAAGATGTAACTCTGTGAGATGAATTAACAGAACACAGAGCAGTTTCTCAGAAAGCTTCTTTCCAGTTTTGAACGGAAGATATTTCCTTTTTCACCCTAGCCCTCTATGGGCTTCCAAATATCCCTTTGCCAATTCCACAAGAACAGCCTTAGCGAAAGGCTTCTTGAAGGGAAAGATGTAACTCTGTGAGATGAATTAACAGAACACAGAGCAGTTTCTCAGAAAGCTTCTTTCCAGTTTTGAACGGAAGATATTTCCTTTTTCACCATAGCCCTCTATGGGCTTCCAAATATCCCTTTGCCAATTCCACAAGAACAGCCTTAGCGAAAGGCTTCTTGAAGGGAAAGATGTAACTCTGTGAGATGAATTAACAGAACACAGAGCAGTTTCTCAGAAAGCTTCTTTCCAGTTTTGAACGAAAGATATTTCCTTTTTCACCATAGCCCTCTATGGGCTTCCAAATATCCCTTTGCCAATTCCACAAGAACAGCCTTAGCGAAAGGCTTCTTGAAGGGAAAGATGTAACTCTGTGAGATGAATGAACAGAACACAGAGCAGTTTCTCAGAAAGCTTCTTTCCAGTTTTGAACGGAAGATATTTCCTTTTTCACCATAGCCCTCTATGGGCTTCCAAATATCCCTTTGCCAATTCCACAAGAACAGCCTTAGCGAAAGGCTTCTTGAAGGGAAAGATGTAACTCTGTGAGATGAATTAACAGAACACAGAGCAGTTTCTCAGAAAGCTTCTTTCCAGTTTTGAACGGAAGATATTTCCTTTTTCACCATAGCCCTCTATGTGCTTCCAAATATCCCTTTGCCAATTCCACAAGAACAGCCTTAGCGAAAGGCTTCTTGAAGGGAAAGATGTAACTCTGTGAGATGAATTAACAGAACACAGAGCAGTTTCTCAGAAAGCTTCTTTCCAGTTTTGAACGGAAGATATTTCCTTTTTCACCATAGCCCTCTATGGGCTTCCAAATATCCCTTTGCCAATTCCACAAGAACAGCCTTAGCGAAAGGCTTCTTGAAGGGAAAGATGTAACTCTGTGAGATGAATTAACAGAACACAGAGCACTTTCTCAGAAAGCTTCTTTCCAGTTTTGAACGGAAGATATTTCCTTTTTCACCATAGCCCTCTATGGGCTTCCAAATATCCCTTTGCCAATTCCACAAGAACAGCCTTAGCGAAAGGCTTCTTGAAGGGAAAGATGTAACTCTGTGAGATGAATTAACAGAACACAGAGCAGTTTCTCAGAAAGCTTCTTTCCAGTTTTGAACGGAAGATATTTCCTTTTTCACCATAGCCCTCTATGGGCTTCCAAATATCCCTTTGCCAATTCCACAAGAACAGCCTTAGCGAAAGGCTTCTTGAAGGGAAAGATGTAACTCTGTGAGATGAATTAACAGAACACAGAGCAGTTTCTCAGAAAGCTTCTTTCCAGTTTTGAACGGAAGATATTTCCTTTTTCACCATAGCCCTCTATGGGCTTCCAAATATCCCTTTGCCAATTCCACAAGAACAGCCTTAGCGAAAGGCTTCTTGAAGGGAAAGATGTAACTCTGTGAGATGAATTAACAGAACACAGAGCAGTTTCTCAGAAAGCTTCTTTCCAGTTTTGAACGGAAGATATTTCCTTTTTCACCATAGCCCTCTATGGGCTTCCAAATATCCCTTTGCCAATTCCACAAGAACAGCCTTAGCGAAAGGCTTCTTGAAGGGAAAGATGTAACTCTGTGAGATGAATTAACAGAACACAGAGCAGTTTCTCAGAAAGCTTCTTTCCAGTTTTGAACGGAAGATATTTCCTTTTTCACCATAGCCCTCTATGGGCTTCCAAATATCCCTTTGCCAATTCCACAAGAACAGCCTTAGCGAAAGGCTTCTTGAAGGGAAAGATGTAACTCTGTGAGATGAATTAACAGAACACAGAGCAGTTTCTCAGAAAGCTTCTTTCCAGTTTTGAACGGAAGATATTTCCTTTTTCACCATAGCCCTCTATGGGCTTCCAAATATCCCTTTGCCAATTCCACAAGAACAGCCTTAGCGAAAGGCTTCTTGAAGGGAAAGATGTAACTCTGTGACATGAATTAACAGAACACAGAGAAGTTTCTCAGAAAGCTTCTTTCCAGTTTTGAACGGAAGATATTTCCTTTTTCACCGTAGCCCTCTATGGGCTTCCAAATATCCCTTTGCCAATTCCACAAGAACAGCCTTAGCGAAAGGCTTCTTGAAGGGAAAGATGTAACTCTGTGAGATGAATTAACAGAACACAGAGCAGTTTCTCAGAAAGCTTCTTTCCAGTTTTGAACGGAAGATATTTCCTTTTTCACCGTAGCCCTCTATGGCCTTCCAAATATCCCTTTGCCAATTCCACAAGAACAGCCTTAGCGAAAGGCTTCTTGAAGGGAAAGATGTAACTCTGTGAGATGAATTAACAGAACACAGAGCAGTTTCTCAGAAAGCTTCTTTCCAGTTTTGAACGGAAGATATTTCCTTTTTCACCGTAGCCCTCTATGGGCTTCCAAATATCCCTTTGCCAATTCCACAAGAACAGCCTTAGCGAAAGGCTTCTTGAAGGGAAAGATGTAACTCTGTGAGATGAATTAACAGAACACAGAGCAGTTTCTCAGAAAGCTTCTTTCCAGTTTTGAACGGAAGATATTTCCTTTTTCACCATAGCCCTCTATGGGCTTCCAAATATCAATTTGCCAATTCCACAAGAACAGCCTTAGCGAAAGGCTTCTTGAAGGGAAAGATGTAACTCTGTGAGATGAATTAACAGAACACAGGGCAGTTTCTCAGAAAGCTTCTTTCCAGTTTTGAACGGAAGATACTTAATTTTTCACCATAGCCCTCTATGGGCTTCCAAATATCCCTTTGCCAATTCCACAAGATCAGCCTTAGCGAAAGGCTTCTTGAAGGGAAAGATGTAACTCTGTGAGATGAATGAACAGAACACAGAGCAGTTTCTCAGAAAGCTTCTTTCCAGTTTTGAACGGAAGATATTTCCTTTTTCACCATAGCCCTCTATGGCCTTCCAAATATCCCTTTGCCAATTCCACAAGAACAGCCTTAGCGAAAGGCTTCTTGAAGGGAAAGATGTAACTCTGTGAGATGAATTAACAGAACACAGAGCAGTTTCTCAGAAAGCTTCTTTCCAGTTTTGAACGGAAGATATTTCCTTTTTCACCGTAGCCCTCTATGGGCTTCCAAATATCCCTTTGCCAATTCCACAAGAACAGCCTTAGCGAAAGGCTTCTTGAAGGGAAAGATGTAACTCTGTGAGATGAATTAACAGAACACAGAGCAGTTTCTCAGAAAGCTTCTTTCCAGTTTTGAACGGAAGATATTTCCTTTTTCACCATAGCCCTCTATGGGCTTCCAAATATCCCTTTGCCAATTCCACAAGAACAGCCTTAGCGAAAGGCTTCTTGAAGGGAAAGATGTAACTCTGTGAGATGAATTAACAGAACACAGGGCAGTTTCTCAGAAAGCTTCTTTCCAGTTTTGAACGGAAGATACTTAATTTTTCACCATAGCCCTCTATGGGCTTCCAAATATCCCTTTGCCAATTCCACAAGAACAGCCTTAGCGAAAGGCTTCTTGAAGGGAAAGATGTAACTCTGTGAGATGAATGAACAGAACACAGAGCAGTTTCTCAGAAAGCTTTTTCCAGTTTTGAACGGAAGATATTTCCTTTTTCACCATAGCCATCTATGGGCTTCCAAATATCCCTTTGACAATTCCACAAGAACAGCCTTAGCGAAAGGCTTCTTGAAGGGAAAGATGTAACTCTGTGAGATGAATTAACAGAACACAGAGCAGTTTCTCAGAAAGCTTCTTTCCAGTTTTGAACGGAAGATATTTCCTTTTTCACCATAGCCCTCTATGGGCTTCCAAATATCCCTTTGCCAATTCCACAAGAACAGCCTTAGCGAAAGGCTTCTTGAAGGGAAAGATGTAACTCTGTGAGATGAATTAACAGAACACAGAGCAGTTTCTCAGAAAGCTTCTTTCCAGTTTTGAACGGAAGATATTTCCTTTTTCACCGTAGCCCTCTATGGGCTTCCAAATATCCCTTTGCCAATTCCACAAGAACAGCCTTAGCGAAAGGCTTCTTGAAGGGAAAGATGTAACTCTGTGAGATGAATTAACAGAACACAGAGCAGTTTCTCAGAAAGCTTCTTTCCAGTTTTGAACGGAAGATATTTCCTTTTTCACCGTAGCCCTCTATGGGCTTCCAAATATCCCTTTGCCAATTCCACAAGAACAGCCTTAGCGAAAGGCTTCTTGAAGGGAAAGATGTAACTCTGTGAGATGAATTAACAGAACACAGAGCAGTTTCTCAGAAAGCTTCTTTCCAGTTTTGAACGGAAGATATTTCCTTTTTCACCATAGCCCTCTATGGCCTTCCAAATATCCCTTTGCCAATTCCACAAGAACAGCCTTAGCGAAAGGCTTCTTGAAGGGAAAGATGTAACTCTGTGAGATGAATTAACAGAACACAGAGCACTTTCTCAGAAAGCTTCTTTCCAGTTTTGAACGGAAGATATTTCCTTTTTCACCATAGCCCTCTATGGGCTTCCAAATATCCCTTTGCCAATTCCACAAGAACAGCCTTAGCGAAAGGCTTCTTGAAGGGAAAGATGTAACTCTGTGAGATGAATTAACAGAACACAGAGCAGTTTCTCAGAAAGCTTCTTTCCAGTTTTGAACGGAAGATATTTCCTTTTTCACCATAGCCCTCTATGGGCTTCCAAATATCCCTTTGCCAATTCCACAAGAACACCCTTAGCGAAAGGCTTCTTGAAGGGAAAGATGTAACTCTGTGAGATGAATTAACAGAACACAGAGCAGTTTCTCAGAAAGCTTCTTTCCAGTTTTGAACGGAAGATATTTCCTTTTTCACCATAGCCCTCTATGGGCTTCCAAATATCCCTTTGCCAATTCCACAAGAACAGCCTTAGCGAAAGGCTTCTTGAAGGGAAAGATGTAACTCTGTGAGATGAATTAACAGAACACAGAGCAGTTTCTCAGAAAGCTTCTTTCCAGTTTTGAACGGAAGATATTTCCTTTTTCACCATAGCCCTCTATGGGCTTCCAAATATCCCTTTGCCAATTCCACAAGAACAGCCTTAGCGAAAGGCTTCTTGAAGGGAAAGATGTAACTCTGTGAGATGAATTAACAGAACACAGAGCAGTTTCTCAGAAAGCTTCTTTCCAGTTTTGAACGGAAGATATTTCCTTTTTCACCATAGCCCTCTATGGGCTTCCAAATATCCCTTTGCCAATTCCACAAGAACAGCCTTAGCGAAAGGCTTCTTGAAGGGAAAGATGTAACTCTGTGAGATGAATTAACAGAACACAGAGCAGTTTCTCAGAAAGCTTCTTTCCAGTTTTGAACGGAAGATATTTCCTTTTTCACCATAGCCCTCTATGGGCTTCCAAATATCCCTTTGCCAATTCCACAAGAACAGCCTTAGCGAAAGGCTTCTTGAAGGGAAAGATGTAACTCTGTGACATGAATTAACAGAACACAGAGAAGTTTCTCAGAAAGCTTCTTTCCAGTTTTGAACGGAAGATATTTCCTTTTTCACCGTAGCCCTCTATGGGCTTCCAAATATCCCTTTGCCAATTCCACAAGAACAGCCTTAGCGAAAGGCTTCTTGAAGGGAAAGATGTAACTCTGTGAGATGAATTAACAGAACACAGAGCAGTTTCTCAGAAAGCTTCTTTCCAGTTTTGAACGGAAGATATTTCCTTTTTCACCGTAGCCCTCTATGGCCTTCCAAATATCCCTTTGCCAATTCCACAAGAACAGCCTTAGCGAAAGGCTTCTTGAAGGGAAAGATGTAACTCTGTGAGATGAATTAACAGAACACAGAGCAGTTTCTCAGAAAGCTTCTTTCCAGTTTTGAACGGAAGATATTTCCTTTTTCACCGTAGCCCTCTATGGGCTTCCAAATATCCCTTTGCCAATTCCACAAGAACAGCCTTAGCGAAAGGCTTCTTGAAGGGAAAGATGTAACTCTGTGAGATGAATTAACAGAACACAGAGCAGTTTCTCAGAAAGCTTCTTTCCAGTTTTGAACGGAAGATATTTCCTTTTTCACCATAGCCCTCTATGGGCTTCCAAATATCAATTTGCCAATTCCACAAGAACAGCCTTAGCGAAAGGCTTCTTGAAGGGAAAGATGTAACTCTGTGAGATGAATTAACAGAACACAGGGCAGTTTCTCAGAAAGCTTCTTTCCAGTTTTGAACGGAAGATACTTAATTTTTCACCATAGCCCTCTATGGGCTTCCAAATATCCCTTTGCCAATTCCACAAGATCAGCCTTAGCGAAAGGCTTCTTGAAGGGAAAGATGTAACTCTGTGAGATGAATGAACAGAACACAGAGCAGTTTCTCAGAAAGCTTCTTTCCAGTTTTGAACGGAAGATATTTCCTTTTTCACCATAGCCCTCTATGGCCTTCCAAATATCCCTTTGCCAATTCCACAAGAACAGCCTTAGCGAAAGGCTTCTTGAAGGGAAAGATGTAACTCTGTGAGATGAATTAACAGAACACAGAGCAGTTTCTCAGAAAGCTTCTTTCCAGTTTTGAACGGAAGATATTTCCTTTTTCACCGTAGCCCTCTATGGGCTTCCAAATATCCCTTTGCCAATTCCACAAGAACAGCCTTAGCGAAAGGCTTCTTGAAGGGAAAGATGTAACTCTGTGAGATGAATTAACAGAACACAGAGCAGTTTCTCAGAAAGCTTCTTTCCAGTTTTGAACGGAAGATATTTCCTTTTTCACCATAGCCCTCTATGGGCTTCCAAATATCCCTTTGCCAATTCCACAAGAACAGCCTTAGCGAAAGGCTTCTTGAAGGGAAAGATGTAACTCTGTGAGATGAATTAACAGAACACAGGGCAGTTTCTCAGAAAGCTTCTTTCCAGTTTTGAACGGAAGATACTTAATTTTTCACCATAGCCCTCTATGGGCTTCCAAATATCCCTTTGCCAATTCCACAAGAACAGCCTTAGCGAAAGGCTTCTTGAAGGGAAAGATGTAACTCTGTGAGATGAATGAACAGAACACAGAGCAGTTTCTCAGAAAGCTTTTTCCAGTTTTGAACGGAAGATATTTCCTTTTTCACCATAGCCATCTATGGGCTTCCAAATATCCCTTTGACAATTCCACAAGAACAGCCTTAGCGAAAGGCTTCTTGAAGGGAAAGATGTAACTCTGTGAGATGAATTAACAGAACACAGAGCAGTTTCTCAGAAAGCTTCTTTCCAGTTTTGAACGGAAGATATTTCCTTTTTCACCATAGCCCTCTATGGGCTTCCAAATATCCCTTTGCCAATTCCACAAGAACAGCCTTAGCGAAAGGCTTCTTGAAGGGAAAGATGTAACTCTGTGAGATGAATTAACAGAACACAGAGCAGTTTCTCAGAAAGCTTCTTTCCAGTTTTGAACGGAAGATATTTCCTTTTTCACCGTAGCCCTCTATGGGCTTCCAAATATCCCTTTGCCAATTCCACAAGAACAGCCTTAGCGAAAGGCTTCTTGAAGGGAAAGATGTAACTCTGTGAGATGAATTAACAGAACACAGAGCAGTTTCTCAGAAAGCTTCTTTCCAGTTTTGAACGGAAGATATTTCCTTTTTCACCGTAGCCCTCTATGGGCTTCCAAATATCCCTTTGCCAATTCCACAAGAACAGCCTTAGCGAAAGGCTTCTTGAAGGGAAAGATGTAACTCTGTGAGATGAATTAACAGAACACAGAGCAGTTTCTCAGAAAGCTTCTTTCCAGTTTTGAACGGAAGATATTTCCTTTTTCACCATAGCCCTCTATGGCCTTCCAAATATCCCTTTGCCAATTCCACAAGAACAGCCTTAGCGAAAGGCTTCTTGAAGGGAAAGATGTAACTCTGTGAGATGAATTAACAGAACACAGAGCAGTTTCTCAGAAAGCTTCTTTCCAGTTTTGAACGGAAGATATTTCCTTTTTCACCGTAGCCCTCTATGGGCTTCCAAATATCCCTTTGCCAATTCCACAAGAACAGCCTTAGCGAAAGGCTTCTTGAAGGGAAAGATGTAACTCTGTGAGATGAATTAACAGAACACAGAGCAGTTTCTCAGAAAGCTTCTTTCCAGTTTTGAACGGAAGATATTTCCTTTTTCACCGTAGCCCTCTATGGGCTTCCAAATATCCCTTTGCCAATTCCACAAGAACAGCCTTAGCGAAAGGCTTCTTGAAGGGAAAGATGTAACTCTGTGAGATGAATTAACAGAACACAGGGCAGTTTCTCAGAAAGCTTCTTTCCAGTTTTGAACGGAAGATACTTAATTTTTCACCATAGCCCTCTATGGGCTTCCAAATATCCCTTTGCCAATTCCACAAGAACAGCCTTAGCGAAAGGCTTCTTGAAGGGAAAGATGTAACTCTGTGAGATGAATGAACAGAACACAGAGCAGTTTCTCAGAAAGCTTCTTTCCAGTTTTGAACGGAAGATATTTCCTTTTTCACCATAGCCATCTGTGGGCTTCCAAATATCCCTTTGCCAATTCCACAAGAACAGCCTTAGCGAAAGGCTTCTTGAAGGGAAAGATGTAACTCTGTGAGATGAATTAACAGAACACAGAGCAGTTTCTCAGAAAGCTTCTTTCCAGTTTTGAACGGAAGATATTTCCTTTTTCACCGTAGCCCTCTATGGGCTTCCAAATATCCCTTTGCCAATTCCACAAGAACAGCCTTAGCGAAAGGCTTCTTGAAGGGAAAGATGTAACTCTGTGAGGTGAATTAACAGAACACAGAGCAGTTTCTCAGAAAGCTTCTTTCCAGTTTTGAACGGAAGATATTTCCTTTTTCACCGTAGCCCTCTATGGGCTTCCAAATATCCCTTTGCCAATTCCACAAGAACAGCCTTAGCGAAAGGCTTCTTGAAGGGAAAGATGTAACTCTGTGAGATGAATTAACAGAACACAGAGCAGTTTCTCAGAAAGCTTCTTTCCAGTTTTGAACGGAAGATATTTCCTTTTTCACCATAGCCCTCTATGGGCTTCCAAATATCCCTTTGCCAATTCCACAAGAACAGCCTTAGCGAAAGGCTTCTTGAAGGGAAAGATGTAACTCTGTGAGATGAATTAACAGAACACAGGGCAGTTTCTCAGAAAGCTTCTTTCCAGTTTTGAACGGAAGATACTTAATTTTTCACCATAGCCCTCTATGGGCTTCCAAATATCCCTTTGCCAATTCCACAAGAACAGCCTTAGCGAAAGGCTTCTTGAAGGGAAAGATGTAAATCTGTGAGATGAATGAACAGAACACAGAGCAGTTTCTCAGAAAGCTTCTTTCCAGTTTTGAACGGAAGATATTTCCTTTTTCACCATAGCCATCTATGGGCTTCCAAATATCCCTTTGCCAATTCCACAAGAACAGCCTTAGCGAAAGGCTTCTTGAAGGGAAAGATGTAACTCTGTGAGATGAATTAACAGAACACAGAGCAGTTTCTCAGAAAGCTTCTTTCCAGTTTTGAACGGAAGATATTTCCTTTTTCACCATAGCCCTCTATGGGCTTCCAAATATCCCTTTGCCAATTCCACAAGAACAGCCTTAGCGAAAGGCTTCTTGAAGGGAAAGATGTAACTCTGTGAGATGAATTAACAGAACACAGAGCAGTTTCTCAGAAAGCTTCTTTCCAGTTTTGAACGGAAGATATTTCCTTTTTCACCGTAGCCCTCTATGGGCTTCCAAATATCCCTTTGCCAATTCCACAAGAACAGCCTTAGCGAAAGGCTTCTTGAAGGGAAAGATGTAACTCTGTGAGATGAATTAACAGAACACAGAGCAGTTTCTCAGAAAGCTTCTTTCCAGTTTTGAACGGAAGATATTTCCTTTTTCACCGTAGCCCTCTATGGGCTTCCAAATATCCCTTTGCCAATTCCACAAGAACAGCCTTAGCGAAAGGCTTCTTGAAGGGAAAGATGTAACTCTGTGAGATGAATTAACAGAACACAGAGCAGTTTCTCAGAAAGCTTCTTTCCAGTTTTGAACGGAAGATATTTCCTTTTTCACCATAGCCATCTATGGGCTTCCAAATATCCCTTTGCCAATTCCACAAGAACAGCCTTAGCGAAAGGCTTCTTGAAGGGAAAGATGTAACTCTGTGAGATGAATTAACAGAACACAGAGCAGTTTCTCAGAAAGCTTCTTTCCAGTTTTGAACGGAAGATATTTCCTTTTTCACCATAGCCCTCTATGGGCTTCCAAATATCCCTTTGCCAATTCCACAAGAACAGCCTTAGCGAAAGGCTTCTTGAAGGGAAAGATGTAACTCTGTGAGATGAATTAACAGAACACAGAGCAGTTTCTCAGAAAGCTTCTTTCCAGTTTTGAACGGAAGATATTTCCTTTTTCACCGTAGCCCTCTATGGGCTTCCAAATATCCCTTTGCCAATTCCACAAGAACAGCCTTAGCGAAAGGCTTCTTGAAGGGAAAGATGTAACTCTGTGAGATGAATTAACAGAACACAGAGCAGTTTCTCAGAAAGCTTCTTTCCAGTTTTGAACGGAAGATATTTCCTTTTTCACCATAGCCCTCTATGAGCTTCCAAATATCCCTTTGCCAACTCCACAAGAACAGCCTTAGCGAAAGGCTTCTTGAAGGGAAAGATGTAACTCTGTGAGATGAATTAACAGAACACAGAGCAGTTTCTCAGAAAGCTTCTTTCCAGTTTTGAACGGAAGATATTTCCTTTTTCACCATAGCCCTCTATGGGCTTCCAAATATCCCTTTGCCAATTCCACAAGAACAGCCTTAGCGAAAGGCTTCTTGAAAGGAAAGATGTAACTCTGTGAGATGAATTAACAGAACACAGAGCAGTTTCTCAGAAAGCTTCTTTCCAGTTTTGAACGGAAGATATTTCCTTTTTCACCGTAGCCCTCTATGGGCTTCCAAATATCCCTTTGCCAATTGCACAAGAACAGCCTTAGCGAAAGGCTTCTTGAAGGGAAAGATGTAACTCTGTGAGATGAATTAACAGAACACAGAGCAGTTTCTCAGAAAGCTTCTTTCCAGTTTTGAACGGAAGATATTTCCTTTTTCAGCAGAGCCCTCTATGGGCTTCCAAATATCCCTTTGCCAATTCCACAAGAACAGCCTTAGCGAAAGGCTTATTGAAGGGAAAGATGTAACTCTGTGAGATGAATTAACAGAACACAGAGCAGTTTCTCAGAAAGCTTCTTTCCAGTTTTGAACGGAAGATATTTCCTTTTTCACCATAGCCCTCTATGGGCTTCCAAATATCCCTTTGCCAATTCCACAAGAACAGCCTTAGCGAAAGGCTTCTTGAAGGGAAAGATGTTACTCTGTGAGATGAATTAACAGAACACAGAGCAGTTTCTCAGAAAGCTTCTTTCCAGTTTTGAACGGAAGATATTTCCTTTTTCACCAGAGCCCTCTATGGGCTTCCAAATATCCCTTTGCCAATTCCACAAGAACAGCCTTAGCGAAAGGCTTCTTGAAGGGAAAGATGTAACTCTGTGAGATGAATTAACAGAACACAGAGCAGTTTCTCAGAAAGCTTCTTTCCAGTTTTGATCGGAAGATATTTCCTTTTTCACCGTAGCCCTCTATGGGCTTCCAAATATCCCTTTGCCAACTCCACAAGAACAGCCTTAGCGAAAGGCTTCTTGAAGGGAAAGATGTAACTCTGTGAGATGAATTAACAGAACACAGAGCAGTTTCTCAGAAAGCTTCTTTCCAGTTTTGAACGGAAGATATTTCCTTTTTCACCATAGCCCTCTATGGGCTTCCAAATATCCCTTTGCCAATTCCACAAGAACAGCCTTAGCGAAAGGCTTCTTGAAGGGAAAGATGTAACTCTGTGAGATGAATTAACAGAACACAGAGCAGTTTCTCAGAAAGCTTCTTTCCAGTTTTGAACGGAAGATATTTCCTTTTTCACCATAGCCCTCTATGGGCTTCCAAATATCCCTTTGCCAACTCCACAAGAACAGCCTTAGCGAAAGGCTTCTTGAATGGAAAGATGTAACTCTGTGAGATGAATTAACAGAACACAGAGCAGTTTCTCAGAAAGCTTCTTTCCAGTTTTGAACGGAAGATATTTCCTTTTTCACCAGAGCCCTCTATGGGCTTCCAAATATCCCTTTGCCAATTCCACAAGAACAGCCTTAGCGAAAGGCTTCTTGAAGGGAAAGATGTAACTCTGTGAGATGAATTAACAGAACACAGAGCAGTTTCTCAGAAAGCTTCTTTCCAGTTTTGAACGGAAGATATTTCCTTTTTCACCATAGCCCTCTATGGGCTTCCAAATATCCCTTTGCCAATTCCACAAGAACAGCCTTAGCGAAAGGCTTCTTGAAGGGAAAGATGTAACTCTGTGAGATGAATTAACAGAACACAGAGCAGTTTCTCAGAAAGCTTCTTTCCAGTTTTGAACGGAAGATATTTCCTTTTTCACCATAGCCCTCTATGGGCTTCCAAATATCCCTTTGCCAATTCCACAAGAACAGCCTTAGCGAAAGGCTTCTTGAAGGGAAAGATGTAACTCTGTGAGATGAATTAACAGAACACAGAGCAGTTTCTCAGAAAGCTTCTTTCCAGTTTTGAACGGAAGATATTTCCTTTTTCACCATAGCCCTCTATGGGCTTCCAAATATCCCTTTGCCAATTCCACAAGAACAGCCTTAGCGAAAGGCTTCTTGAAGGGAAAGATGTAACTCTGTGAGATGAATTAACAGAACACAGAGCAGTTTCTCAGAAAGCTTCTTTCCAGTTTTGAACGGAAGATATTTCCTTTTTCACCGTAGCCCTCTATGGGCTTCCAAATATCCCTTTGCCAATTCCACAAGAACAGCCTTAGCGAAAGGCTTCTTGAAGGGAAAGATGTAACTCTGTGAGATGAATTAACAGAACACAGAGCAGTTTCTCAGAAAGCTTCTTTCCAGTTTTGAACGGAAGATATTTCCTTTTTCACCGTAGCCCTCTATGGCCTTCCAAATATCCCTTTGCCAATTCCACAAGAACAGCCTTAGCGAAAGGCTTCTTGAAGGGAAAGATGTAACTCTGTGAGATGAATTAACAGAACACAGAGCAGTTTCTCAGAAAGCTTCTTTCCAGTTTTGAACGGAAGATATTTCCTTTTTCACCGTAGCCCTCTATGGGCTTCCAAATATCCCTTTGCCAATTCCACAAGAACAGCCTTAGCGAAAGGCTTCTTGAAGGGAAAGATGTAACTCTGTGAGATGAATTAACAGAACACAGAGCAGTTTCTCAGAAAGCTTCTTTCCAGTTTTGAACGGAAGATATTTCCTTTTTCACCATAGCCCTCTATGGGCTTCCAAATATCCCTTTGCCAATTCCACAAGAACAGCCTTAGCGAAAGGCTTCTTGAAGGGAAAGATGTAACTCTGTGAGATGAATTAACAGAACACAGGGCAGTTTCTCAGAAAGCTTCTTTCCAGTTTTGAACGGAAGATACTTAATTTTTCACCATAGCCCTCTATGGGCTTCCAAATATCCCTTTGCCAATTCCACAAGAACAGCCTTAGCGAAAGGCTTCTTGAAGGGAAAGATGTAACTCTGTGAGATGAATGAACAGAACACAGAGCAGTTTCTCAGAAAGCTTCTTTCCAGTTTTGAACGGAAGATATTTCCTTTTTCACCATAGCCTTCTATGGGCTTCCAAATATCCCTTTGCCAATTCCACAAGAACAGCCTTAGCGAAAGGCTTCTTGAAGGGAAAGATGTAACTCTGTGAGATGAATTAACAGAACACAGAGCAGTTTCTCAGAAAGCTTCTTTCCAGTTTTGAACGGAAGATATTTCCTTTTTCACCATAGCCCTCTATGGGCTTCCAAATATCCCTTTGCCAATTCCACAAGAACAGCCTTAGCGAAAGGCTTCTTGAAGGGAAAGATGTAACTCTGTGAGATGAATTAACAGAACACAGAGCAGTTTCTCAGAAAGCTTCTTTCCAGTTTTGAACGGAAGATATTTCCTTTTTCACCATAGCCCTCTATGGCCTTCCAAATATCCCTTTGCCAATTCCACAAGAACAGCCTTAGCGAAAGGCTTCTTGAAGGGAAAGATGTAACTCTGTGAGATGAATTAACAGAACACAGAGCAGTTTCTCAGAAAGCTTCTTTCCAGTTTTGAACGGAAGATATTTCCTTTTTCACCGTAGCCCTCTATGGGCTTCCAAATATCCCTTTGCCAATTCCACAAGAACAGCCTTAGCGAAAGGCTTCTTGAAGGGAAAGATGTAACTCTGTGAGATGAATTAACAGAACACAGAGCAGTTTCTCAGAAAGCTTCTTTCCAGTTTTGAACGGAAGATATTTCCTTTTTCACCGTAGCCCTCTATGGGCTTCCAAATATCCCTTTGCCAATTCCACAAGAACAGCCTTAGCGAAAGGCTTCTTGAAGGGAAAGATGTAACTCTGTGAGATGAATTAACAGAACACAGGGCAGTTTCTCAGAAAGCTTCTTTCCAGTTTTGAACGGAAGATACTTAATTTTTCACCATAGCCCTCTATGGGCTTCCAAATATCCCTTTGCCAATTCCACAAGAACAGCCTTAGCGAAAGGCTTCTTGAAGGGAAAGATGTAACTCTGTGAGATGAATGAACAGAACACAGAGCAGTTTCTCAGAAAGCTTCTTTCCAGTTTTGAACGGAAGATATTTCCTTTTTCACCATAGCCATCTATGGGCTTCCAAATATCCCTTTGCCAATTCCACAAGAACAGCCTTAGCGAAAGGCTTCTTGAAGGGAAAGATGTAACTCTGTGAGATGAATTAACAGAACACAGAGCAGTTTCTCAGAAAGCTTCTTTCCAGTTTTGAACGGAAGATATTTCCTTTTTCACCGTAGCCCTCTATGGGCTTCCAAATATCCCTTTGCCAATTCCACAAGAACAGCCTTAGCGAAAGGCTTCTTGAAGGGAAAGATGTAACTCTGTGAGATGAATTAACAGAACACAGAGCAGTTTCTCAGAAAGCTTCTTTCCAGTTTTGAACGGAAGATATTTCCTTTTTCACCGTAGCCCTCTATGGGCTTCCAAATATCCCTTTGCCAATTCCACAAGAACAGCCTTAGCCAAAGGCTTCTTGAAGGGAAAGATGTAACTCTGTGAGATGAATTAACAGAACACAGAGCAGTTTCTCAGAAAGCTTCTTTCCAGTTTTGAACGGAAGATATTTCCTTTTTCACCGTAGCCCTCTATGGGCTTCCAAATATCCCTTTGCCAATTCCACAAGAACAGCCTTAGCGAAAGGCTTCTTGAAGGGAAAGATGTAACTCTGTGAGATGAATTAACAGAACACAGAGCAGTTTCTCAGAAAGCTTCTTTCCAGTTTTGAACGGAAGATATTTCCTTTTTCACCATAGCCCTCTATGGGCTTCCAAATATCCCTTTGCCAATTCCACAAGAACAGCCTTAGCGAAAGGCTTCTTGAAGGGAAAGATGTAACTCTGTGAGATGAATTAACAGAACGCAGAGCACTTTCTCAGAAAGCTTCTTTCCAGTTTTGAACGGAAGATATTTCCTTTTTCACCATAGCCCTCTATGGGCTTCCAAATATCCCTTTGCCAATTCCACAAGAACAGCCTTAGCGAAAGGCTTCTTGAAGGGAAAGATGTAACTCTGTGAGATGAATTAACAGAACACAGAGCAGTTTCTCAGAAAGCTTCTTTCCAGTTTTGAACGGAAGATATTTCCTTTTTCACCGTAGCCCTCTATGGGCTTCCAAATATCCCTTTGCCAATTCCACAAGAACACCCTTAGCGAAAGGCTTCTTGAAGGGAAAGATGTAACTCTGTGAGATGAATTAACAGAACACAGAGCAGTTTCTCAGAAAGCTTCTTTCCAGTTTTGAACGGAAGATATTTCCTTTTTCACCATAGCCCTCTATGGGCTTCCAAATATCCCTTTGCCAATTCCACAAGAACAGCCTTAGCGAAAGGCTTCTTGAAGGGAAAGATGTAACTCTGTGAGATGAATTAACAGAACACAGAGCAGTTTCTCAGAAAGCTTCTTTCCAGTTTTGAACGGAAGATATTTCCTTTTTCACCATAGCCCTCTATGGGCTTCCAAATATCCCTTTGCCAATTCCACAAGAACAGCCTTAGCGAAAGGCTTCTTGAAGGGAAAGATGTAACTCTGTGAGATGAATTAACAGAACACAGAGCAGTTTCTCAGAAAGCTTCTTTCCAGTTTTGAACGGAAGATATTTCCTTTTTCACCATAGCCCTCTATGGGCTTCCAAATATCCCTTTGCCAATTCCACAAGAACAGCCTTAGCGAAAGGCTTCTTGAAGGGAAAGATGTAACTCTGTGAGATGAATTAACAGAACACAGAGCAGTTTCTCAGAAAGCTTCTTTCCAGTTTTGAACGGAAGATATTTCCTTTTTCACCATAGCCCTCTATGGGCTTCCAAATATCCCTTTGCCAATTCCACAAGAACAGCCTTAGCGAAAGGCTTCTTGAAGGGAAAGATGTAACTCTGTGACATGAATTAACAGAACACAGAGAAGTTTCTCAGAAAGCTTCTTTCCAGTTTTGAACGGAAGATATTTCCTTTTTCACCGTAGCCCTCTATGGGCTTCCAAATATCCCTTTGCCAATTCCACAAGAACAGCCTTAGCGAAAGGCTTCTTGAAGGGAAAGATGTAACTCTGTGAGATGAATTAACAGAACACAGAGCAGTTTCTCAGAAAGCTTCTTTCCAGTTTTGAACGGAAGATATTTCCTTTTTCACCGTAGCCCTCTATGGGCTTCCAAATATCCCTTTGCCAATTCCACAAGAACAGCCTTAGCGAAAGGCTTCTTGAAGGGAAAGATGTAACTCTGTGAGATGAATTAACAGAACACAGGGCAGTTTCTCAGAAAGCTTCTTTCCAGTTTTGAACGGAAGATACTTAATTTTTCACCATAGCCCTCTATGGGCTTCCAAATATCCCTTTGCCAATTCCACAAGAACAGCCTTAGCGAAAGGCTTCTTGAAGGGAAAGATGTAACTCTGTGAGATGAATGAACAGAACACAGAGCAGTTTCTCAGAAAGCTTCTTTCCAGTTTTGAACGGAAGATATTTCCTTTTTCACCATAGCCATCTGTGGGCTTCCAAATATCCCTTTGCCAATTCCACAAGAACAGCCTTAGCGAAAGGCTTCTTGAAGGGAAAGATGTAACTCTGTGAGATGAATTAACAGAACACAGAGCAGTTTCTCAGAAAGCTTCTTTCCAGTTTTGAACGGAAGATATTTCCTTTTTCACCGTAGCCCTCTATGGGCTTCCAAATATCCCTTTGCCAATTCCACAAGAACAGCCTTAGCGAAAGGCTTCTTGAAGGGAAAGATGTAACTCTGTGAGGTGAATTAACAGAACACAGAGCAGTTTCTCAGAAAGCTTCTTTCCAGTTTTGAACGGAAGATATTTCCTTTTTCACCGTAGCCCTCTATGGGCTTCCAAATATCCCTTTGCCAATTCCACAAGAACAGCCTTAGCGAAAGGCTTCTTGAAGGGAAAGATGTAACTCTGTGAGATGAATTAACAGAACACAGAGCAGTTTCTCAGAAAGCTTCTTTCCAGTTTTGAACGGAAGATATTTCCTTTTTCACCGTAGCCCTCTATGGGCTTCCAAATATCCCTTTGCCAATTCCACAAGAACAGCCTTAGCGAAAGGCTTCTTGAAGGGAAAGATGTAACTCTGTGAGATGAATTAACAGAACACAGAGCAGTTTCTCAGAAAGCTTCTTTCCAGTTTTGAACGGAAGATATTTCCTTTTTCACCATAGCCCTCTATGGGCTTCCAAATATCCCTTTGCCAATTCCACAAGAACAGCCTTAGCGAAAGGCTTCTTGAAGGGAAAGATGTAACTCTGTGAGATGAATTAACAGAACACAGAGCACTTTCTCAGAAAGCTTCTTTCCAGTTTTGAACGGAAGATATTTCCTTTTTCACCATAGCCCTCTATGGGCTTCCAAATATCCCTTTGCCAATTCCACAAGAACAGCCTTAGCGAAAGGCTTCTTGAAGGGAAAGATGTAACTCTGTGAGATGAATTAACAGAACACAGAGCAGTTTCTCAGAAAGCTTCTTTCCAGTTTTGAACGGAAGATATTTCCTTTTTCACCGTAGCCCTCTATGGGCTTCCAAATATCCCTTTGCCAATTCCACAAGAACACCCTTAGCGAAAGGCTTCTTGAAGGGAAAGATGTAACTCTGTGAGATGAATTAACAGAACACAGAGCAGTTTCTCAGAAAGCTTCTTTCCAGTTTTGAACGGAAGATATTTCCTTTTTCACCATAGCCCTCTATGGGCTTCCAAATATCCCTTTGCCAATTCCACAAGAACAGCCTTAGCGAAAGGCTTCTTGAAGGGAAAGATGTAACTCTGTGAGATGAATTAACAGAACACAGAGCAGTTTCTCAGAAAGCTTCTTTCCAGTTTTGAACGGAAGATATTTCCTTTTTCACCATAGCCCTCTATGGGCTTCCAAATATCCCTTTGCCAATTCCACAAGAACAGCCTTAGCGAAAGGCTTCTTGAAGGGAAAGATGTAACTCTGTGAGATGAATTAACAGAACACAGAGCAGTTTCTCAGAAAGCTTCTTTCCAGTTTTGAACGGAAGATATTTCCTTTTTCACCATAGCCCTCTATGGGCTTCCAAATATCCCTTTGCCAATTCGACAAGAACAGCCTTAGCGAAAGGCTTCTTGAAGGGAAAGATGTAACTCTGTGAGATGAATTAACAGAACACAGAGCAGTTTCTCAGAAAGCTTCTTTCCAGTTTTGAACGGAAGATATTTCCTTTTTCACCATAGCCCTCTATGGGCTTCCAAATATCCCTTTGCCAATTCCACAAGAACAGCCTTAGCGAAAGGCTTCTTGAAGGGAAAGATGTAACTCTGTGAGATGAATTAACAGAACACAGAGCAGTTTCTCAGAAAGCTTCTTTCCAGTTTTGAACGGAAGATATCTCCTTTTTCACCGTAGCCCTCTATGGGCTTCCAAATATCCCTTTGCCAATTCCACAAGAACAGCCTTAGCGAAAGGCTTCTTGAAGGGAAAGATGTAACTCTGTGAGATGAATTAACAGAACACAGAGCAGTTTCTCAGAAAGCTTCTTTCCAGTTTTGAACGGAAGATATTTCCTTTTTCACCATAGCCCTCTATGGGCTTCCAAATATCCCTTTGCCAACTCCACAAGAACAGCCTTAGCGAAAGGCTTCTTGAAGGGAAAGATGTAACTCTGTGAGATGAATTAACAGAACACAGAGCAGTTTCTCAGAAAGCTTCTTTCCAGTTTTGAACGGAAGATATTTCCTTTTTCACCAGAGCCCTCTATGGGCTTCCAAATATCCCTTTGCCAATTCCACAAGAACAGCCTTAGCGAAAGGCTTCTTGAAGGGAAAGATGTAACTCTGTGAGATGAATGAACAGAACACAGAGCAGTTTCTCAGAAAGCTTCTTTCCAGTTTTGAACGGAAGATATTTCCTTTTTCACCATAGCCCTCTATGGGCTTCCAAATATCCCTTTGCCAATTCCACAAGAACAGCCTTAGCGAAAGGCTTCTTGAAGGGAAAGATGTAACTCTGTGAGATGAATTAACAGAACACAGAGCAGTTTCTCAGAAAGCTTCTTTCCAGTTTTGAACGGAAGATATTTCCTTTTTCACCATAGCCCTCTATGGGCTTCCAAATATCCCTTTGCCAATTCCACAAGAACAGCCTTAGCGACAGGCTTCTTGAAGGGAAAGATGTAACTCTGTGAGATGAATTAACAGAACACAGAGCAGTTTCTCAGAAAGCTTCTTTCCAGTTTTGAACGGAAGATATTTCCTTTTTCACCATAGCCCTCTATGGGCTTCCAAATATCCCTTTGCCAATTCCACAAGAACAGCCTTAGCGAAAGGCTTCTTGAAGGGAAAGATGTAACTCTGTGAGATGAATTAACAGAACACAGAGCAGTTTCTCAGAAAGCTTCTTTCCAGTTTTGAACGGAAGATATTTCCTTTTTCACCGTAGCCCTCTATGGGCTTCCAAATATCCCTTTGCCAATTCCACAAGAACAGCCTTAGCGAAAGGCTTCTTGAAGGGAAAGATGTAACTCTGTGAGATGAATTAACAGAACACAGAGCAGTTTCTCAGAAAGCTTCTTTCCAGTTTTGAACGAAAGATATTTCCTTTTTCACCGTAGCCCTCTATGGGCTTCCAAATATCCCTTTGCCAATTCCACAAGAACAGCCTTAGCGAAAGGCTTCTTGAAGGGAAAGATGTAACTCTGTGAGATGAATTAACAGAACACAGAGCAGTTTCTCAGAAAGCTTCTTTCCAGTTTTGAACGGAAGATATTTCCTTTTTCACCATAGCCCTCTATGGGCTTCAAAATATCCCTTTGCCAACTCCACAAGAACAGCCTTAGCGAAAGGCTTCTTGAAGGGAAAGATGTAACTCTGTGAGATGAATTAACAGAACACAGAGCAGTTTCTCAGAAAGCTTCTTTCCAGTTTTGAACGGAAGATATTTCCTTTTTCACCATAGCCCTCTATGGGCTTCCAAATATCCCTTTGCCAATTCCACAAGAACAGCCTTAGCGAAAGGCTTCTTGAAGGGAAAGATGTAACTCTGTGAGATGAATTAACAGAACACAGAGCAGTTTCTCAGAAAGCTTCTTTCCAGTTTTGAACGGAAGATATTTCCTTTTTCACCATAGCCCTCTATGGGCTTCCAAATATCCCTTTGCCAATTCCACAAGAACAGCCTTAGCGAAAGGCTTCTTGAAGGGAAAGATGTAACTCTGTGAGATGAATTAACAGAACACAGAGCAGTTTCTCAGAAAGCTTCTTTCCAGTTTTGAACGGAAGATATTTCCTTTTTCACCATAGCCCTCTATGGGCTTCCAAATATCCCTTTGCCAACTCCACAAGAACAGCCTTAGCGAAAGGCTTCTTGAAGGGAAAGATGTAACTCTGTGAGATGAATTAACAGAACACAGAGCAGTTTCTCAGAAAGCTTCTTTCCAGTTTTGAACGGAAGATATTTCCTTTTTCACCAGAGCACTCTATGGGCTTCCAAATATCCCTTTGCCAATTCCACAAGAACAGCCTTAGCGAAAGGCTTCTTGAAGGGAAAGATGTAACTCTGTGAGATGAATTAACAGAACACAGAGCAGTTTCTCAGAAAGCTTCTTTCCAGTTTTGAACGGAAGATATTTCCTTTTTCACCATAGCCCTCTATGGGCTTCCAAATATCCCTTTGCCAATTCCACAAGAACAGCCTTAGCGAAAGGCTTCTTGAAGGGAAAGATGTAACTCTGTGAGATGAATTAACAGAACACAGAGCAGTTTCTCAGAAAGCTTCTTTCCAGTTTTGAACGGAAGATATTTCCTTTTTCACCATAGCCCTCTATGGGCTTCCAAATATCCCTTTGCCAATTCCACAAGAACAGCCTTAGCGAAAGGCTTCTTGAAGGGAAAGATGTAACTCTGTGAGATGAATTAACAGAACACAGAGCAGTTTCTCAGAAAGCTTCTTTCCAGTTTTGAACGGAAGATATTTCCTTTTTCACCATAGCCCTCTATGGGCTTCCAAATATCCCTTTGCCAATTCCACAAGAACAGCCTTAGCGAAAGGCTTCTTGAAGGGAAAGATGTAACTCTGTGAGATGAATTAACAGAACACAGAGCAGTTTCTCAGAAAGCTTCTTTCCAGTTTTGAACGGAAGATATTTCCTTTTTCACCATAGCCCTCTATGGGCTTCCAAATATCCCTTTGCCAATTCCACAAGAACAGCCTTAGCGAAAGGCTTCTTGAAGGGAAAGATGTAACTCTGTGAGATGAATTAACAGAACACAGAGCAGTTTCTCTGAAAGCTTCTTTCCAGTTTTGAACGGAAGATATTTCCTTTTTCACCATAGCCCTCTATGGGCTTCCAAATATCCCTTTGCCAATTCCACAAGAACAGCCTTAGCGAAAGGCTTCTTGAAGGGAAAGATGTAACTCTGTGAGATGAATTAACAGAACACAGAGCAGTTTCTCAGAAAGCTTCTTTCCAGTTTTGAACGGAAGATATTTCCTTTTTCACCATAGCCCTCTATGGGCTTCCAAATATCCCTTTGCCAATTCCACAAGAACAGCCTTAGCGAAAGGCTTCTTGAAGGGAAAGATGTAACTCTGTGAGATGAATTAACAGAACACAGAGCAGTTTCTCAGAAAGCTTCTTTCCAGTTTTGAACGGAAGATATTTCCTTTTTCACCATAGCCCTCTATGGGCTTCCAAATATCCCTTTGCCAATTCCACAAGAACAGCCTTAGCGAAAGGCTTCTTGAAGGGAAAGATGTAACTCTGTGAGATGAATTAACAGAACACAGAGCAGTTTCTCAGAAAGCTTCTTTCCAGTTTTGAACGGAAGATATTTCCTTTTTCACCATAGCCCTCTATGGGCTTCCAAATATCCCTTTGCCAACTCCACAAGAACAGCCTTAGCGAAAGGCTTCTTGAAGGGAAAGATGTAACTCTGTGAGATGAATTAACAGAACACAGAGCAGTTTCTCAGAAAGCTTCTTTCCAGTTTTGAACGGAAGATATTTCCTTTTTCACCAGAGCCCTCTATGGGCTTCCAAATATCCCTTTGCCAATTCCACAAGAACAGCCTTAGCGAAAGGCTTCTTGAAGGGAAAGATGTAACTCTGTGAGATGAATTAACAGAACACAGAGCAGTTTCTCAGAAAGCTTCTTTCCAGTTTTGAACGGAAGATATTTCCTTTTTCACCATAGCCCTCTATGGGCTTCCAAATATCCCTTTGCCAATTCCACAAGAACAGCCTTAGCGAAAGGCTTCTTGAAGGGAAAGATGTAACTCTGTGAGATGAATTAACAGAACACAGAGCAGTTTCTCAGAAAGCTTCTTTCCAGTTTTGAACGGAAGATATTTCCTTTTTCACCATAGCCCTCTATGGGCTTCCAAATATCCCTTTGCCAATTCCACAAGAACAGCCTTAGCGAAAGGCTTCTTGAAGGGAAAGATGTAACTCTGTGAGATGAATTAACAGAACACAGAGCAGTTTCTCAGAAAGCTTCTTTCCAGTTTTGAACGGAAGATATTTCCTTTTTCACCATAGCCCTCTATGGGCTTCCAAATATCCCTTTGCCAATTCCACAAGAACAGCCTTAGCGAAAGGCTTCTTGAAGGGAAAGATGTAACTCTGTGAGATGAATTAACAGAACACAGAGCAGTTTCTCAGAAAGCTTCTTTCCAGTTTTGAACGGAAGATATTTCCTTTTTCACCATAGCCCTCTATGGGCTTCCAAATATCCCTTTGCCAATTCCACAAGAACAGCCTTAGCGAAAGGCTTCTTGAAGGGAAAGATGTAACTCTGTGAGATGAATTAACAGAACACAGAGCAGTTTCTCTGAAAGCTTCTTTCCAGTTTTGAACGGAAGATATTTCCTTTTTCACCATAGCCCTCTATGGGCTTCCAAATATCCCTTTGCCAACTCCACAAGAACAGCCTTAGCGAAAGGCTTCTTGAAGGGAAAGATGTAACTCTGTGAGATGAATTAACAGAACACAGAGCAGTTTCTCAGAAAGCTTCTTTCCAGTTTTGAACGGAAGATATTTCCTTTTTCACCATAGCCCTCTATGGGCTTCCAAATATCCCTTTGCCAATTCCACAAGAACAGCCTTAGCGAAAGGCTTCTTGAAGGGAAAGATGTAACTCTGTGAGATGAATTAACAGAACACAGAGCAGTTTCTCAGAAAGCTTCTTTCCAGTTTTGAACGGAAGATATTTCCTTTTTCACCATAGCCCTCTATGGGCTTCCAAATATCCCTTTGCCAATTCCACAAGAACAGCCTTAGCGAAAGGCTTCTTGAAGGGAAAGATGTAACTCTGTGAGATGAATTAACAGAACACAGAGCAGTTTCTCAGAAAGCTTCTTTCCAGTTTTGAACGGAAGATATTTCCTTTTTCACCATAGCCCTGTATGGGCTTCCAAATATCCCTTTGCCAATTCCACAAGAACAGCCTTAGCGAAAGGCTTCTTGAAGGGAAAGATGTAACTCTGTGAGATGAATTAACAGAACACAGAGCAGTTTCTCAGAAAGCTTCTTTCCAGTTTTGAACGGAAGATATTTCCTTTTTCACCATAGCCCTCTATGGGCTTCCAAATATCCCTTTGCCAATTCCACAAGAACAGCCTTAGCGAAAGGCTTCTTGAAGGGAAAGATGTAACTCTGTGAGATGAATTAACAGAACACAGAGCAGTTTCTCAGAAAGCTTCTTTCCAGTTTTGAACGGAAGATATTTCCTTTTTCACCATAGCCCTCTATGGGCTTCCAAATATCCCTTTGCCAATTCCACAAGAACAGCCTTAGCGAAAGGCTTCTTGAAGGGAAAGATGTAACTCTGTGAGATGAATTAACAGAACACAGAGCAGTTTCTCAGAAAGCTTCTTTCCAGTTTTGAACGGAAGATATTTCCTTTTTCACCAGAGCCCTCTATGGGCTTCCAAATATCCCTTTGCCAATTCCACAAGAACAGCCTTAGCGAAAGGCTTCTTGAAGGGAAAGATGTAACTCTGTGAGATGAATTAACAGAACACAGAGCAGTTTCTCAGAAAGCTTCTTTCCAGTTTTGAACGGAAGATATTTCCTTTTTCACCATAGCCCTCTATGGGCTTCCAAATATCCCTTTGCCAATTCCACAAGAACAGCCTTAGCGAAAGGCTTCTTGAAGGGAAAGATGTAACTCTGTGAGATGAATTAACAGAACACAGAGCAGTTTCTCAGAAAGCTTCTTTCCAGTTTTGAACGGAAGATATTTCCTTTTTCACCATAGCCCTCTATGGGCTTCCAAATATCCCTTTGCCAATTCCACAAGAACAGCCTTAGCGAAAGGCTTCTTGAAGGGAAAGATGTAACTCTGTGAGATGAATTAACAGAACACAGAGCAGTTTCTCAGAAAGCTTCTTTCCAGTTTTGAACGGAAGATATTTCCTTTTTCACCATAGCCCTCTATGGGCTTCCAAATATCCCTTTGCCAAGTCCACAAGAACAGCCTTAGCGAAAGGCTTCTTGAAGGGAAAGATGTAACTCTGTGAGATGAATTAACAGAACACAGGGCAGTTTCTCAGAAAGCTTCTTTCCAGTTTTGAACGGAAGATATTTCCTTTTTCACCATAGCCCTCTATGGGCTTCCAAATATCCCTTTGCCAATTCCACAAGAACAGCCTTAGCGAAAGGCTTCTTGAAGGGAAAGATGTAACTCTGTGAGATGAATTAACAGAACACAGAGCAGTTTCTCAGAAAGCTTCTTTCCAGTTTTGAACGGAAGATATTTCCTTTTTCACCATAGCCCTCTATGGGCTTCCAAATATCCCTTTGCCAATTCCACAAGAACAGCCTTAGCGAAAGGCTTCTTGAAGGGAAAGATGTAACTCTGTGAGATGAATTAACAGAACACAGAGCAGTTTCTCAGAAAGCTTCTTTCCAGTTTTGAACGGAAGATATTTCCTTTTTCACCGTAGCCCTCTATGGGCTTCCAAATATCCCTTTGCCAATTCCACAAGAACAGCCTTAGCGAAAGGCTTCTTGAAGGGAAAGATGTAACTCTGTGAGATGAATTAACAGAACACAGAGCAGTTTCTCAGAAAGCTTCTTTCCAGTTTTGAACGGAAGATATTTCCTTTTTCACCATAGCCCTCTATGGGCTTCCAAATATCCCTTTGCCAATTCCACAAGAACAGCCTTAGCGAAAGGCTTCTTGAAGGGAAAGATGTAACTCTGTGAGATGAATTAACAGAACACAGAGCAGTTTCTCAGAAAGCTTCTTTCCAGTTTTGAACGGAAGATATTTCCTTTTTCACCATAGCCCTCTATGGGCTTCCAAATATCCCTTTGCCAATTCGACAAGAACAGCCTTAGCGAAAGGCTTCTTGAAGGGAAAGATGTAACTCTGTGAGATGAATTAACAGAACACAGAGCAGTTTCTCAGAAAGCTTCTTTCCAGTTTTGAACGGAAGATATTTCCTTTTTCACCCTAGCCCTCTATGGGCTTCCAAATATCCCTTTGCCAATTCCACAAGAACAGCCTTAGCGAAAGGCTTCTTGAAGGGAAAGATGTAACTCTGTGAGATGAATTAACAGAACACAGAGCAGTTTCTCAGAAAGCTTCTTTCCAGTTTTGAACGGAAGATATTTCCTTTTTCACCATAGCCCTCTATGGGCTTCCAAATATCCCTTTGCCAATTCCACAAGAACAGCCTTAGCGAAAGGCTTCTTGAAGGGAAAGATGTAACTCTGTGAGATGAATTAACAGAACACAGAGCAGTTTCTCAGAAAGCTTCTTTCCAGTTTTGAACGGAAGATATTTCCTTTTTCACCATAGCCCTCTATGGGCTTCCAAATATCCCTTTGCCAATTCCACAAGAAGAGCCTTAGCGAAAGGCTTCTTGAAGGGAAAGATGTAACTCTGTGAGATGAATTAACAGAACACAGAGCAGTTTCTCAGAAAGCTTCTTTCCAGTTTTGAACGGAAGATATTTCCTTTTTCACCATAGCCCTCTATGGGCTTCCAAATATCCCTTTGCCAATTCCACAAGAACAGCCTTAGCGAAAGGCTTCTTGAAGGGAAAGATGTAACTCTGTGAGATGAATTAACAGAACACAGAGCAGTTTCTCAGAAAGCTTCTTTCCAGTTTTGAACGGAAGATATTTCCTTTTTCACCATAGCCCTCTATGGGCTTCCAAATATCCCTTTGCCAATTCCACAAGAACAGCCTTAGCGAAAGGCTTCTTGAAGGGAAAGATGTAACTCTGTGAGATGAATTAACAGAACACAGAGCAGTTTCTCAGAAAGCTTCTTTCCAGTTTTGAACGGAAGATATTTCCTTTTTCACCATAGCCCTCTATGGGCTTCCAAATATCCCTTTGCCAATTCCACAAGAACAGCCTTAGCGAAAGGCTTCTTGAAGGGAAAGATGTAACTCTGTGAGATGAATTAACAGAACACAGGGCAGTTTCTCAGAAAGCTTCTTTCCAGTTTTGAACGGAAGATATTTCCTTTTTCACCATAGCCCTCTATGGGCTTCCAAATATCCCTTTGCCAATTCCACAAGAACAGCCTTAGCGAAAGGCTTCTTGAAGGGAAAGATGTAACTCTGTGAGATGAATTAACAGAACACAGAGCAGTTTCTCAGAAAGCTTCTTTCCAGTTTTGAACGGAAGATATTTCCTTTTTCACCATAGCCCTCTATGGGCTTCCAAATATCCCTTTGCCAATTCCACAAGAACAGCCTTAGCGAAAGGCTTCTTGAAGGGAAAGATGTAACTCTGTGAGATGAATTAACAGAACACAGAGCAGTTTCTCAGAAAGCTTCTTTCCAGTTTTGAACGGAAGATATTTCCTTTTTCACCAGAGCCCTCTATGGGCTTCCAAATATCCCTTTGCCAATTCCACAAGAACAGCCTTAGCGAAAGGCTTCTTGAAGGGAAAGATGTAACTCTGTGAGATGAATTAACAGAACACAGGGCAGTTTCTCAGAAAGCTTCTTTCCAGTTTTGAACGGAAGATATTTCCTTTTTCACCATAGCCCTCTATGGGCTTCCAAATATCCCTTTGCCAATTCCACAAGAACAGCCTTAGCGAAAGGCTTCTTGAAGGGAAAGATGTAACTCTGTGAGATGAATTAACAGAACACAGAGCAGTTTCTCAGAAAGCTTCTTTCCAGTTTTGAACGGAAGATATTTCCTTTTTCACCATAGCCCTCTATGGGCTTCCAAATATCCCTTTGCCAATTCCACAAGAACAGCCTTAGCGAAAGGCTTCTTGAAGGGAAAGATGTAACTCTGTGAGATGAATTAACAGAACACAGAGCAGTTTCTCAGAAAGCTTCTTTCCAGTTTTGAACGGAAGATATTTCCTTTTTCACCAGAGCCCTCTATGGGCTTCCAAATATCCCTTTGCCAATTCCACAAGAAGAGCCTTAACGAAAGGCTTCTTGAAGGGAAAGATGTAACTCTGTGAGATGAATTAACAGAACACAGAGCAGTTTCTCAGAAAGCTTCTTTCCAGTTTTGAACGGAAGATATTTCCTTTTTCACCATAGCCCTCTATGGGCTTCCAAATATCCCTTTGCCAATTCCACAAGAAGAGCCTTAGCGAAAGGCTTCTTGAAGGGAAAGATGTAACTCTGTGAGATGAATTAACAGAACACAGAGCAGTTTCTCAGAAAGCTTCTTTCCAGTTTTGAACGGAAGATATTTCCTTTTTCACCATAGCCCTCTATGGGCTTCCAAATATCCCTTTGCCAATTCCACAAGAAGAGCCTTAGCGAAAGGCTTCTTGAAGGGAAAGATGTAACTCTGTGAGATGAATTAACAGAACACAGAGCAGTTTCTCAGAAAGCTTCTTTCCAGTTTTGAACGGAAGATATTTCCTTTTTCACCATAGCCCTCTATGGGCTTCCAAATATCCCTTTGCCAATTCCACAAGAACAGCCTTAGCGAAAGGCTTCTGGAAGGGAAAGATGTAACTCTGTGAGATGAATTAACAGAACACAGAGCAGTTTCTCAGAAAGCTTCTTTCCAGTTTTGAACGGAAGATATTTCCTTTTTCACCATAGCCCTCTATGGGCTTCCAAATATCCCTTTGCCAATTCCACAAGAACAGCCTTAGCGAAAGGCTTCTTGAAGGGAAAGATGTAACTCTGTGAGATGAATTAACAGAACACAGAGCAGTTTCTCAGAAAGCTTCTTTCCAGTTTTGAACGGAAGATATTTCCTTTTTCACCATAGCCCTCTATGGGCTTCCAAATATCCCTTTGCCAATTCCACAAGAACAGCCTTAGCGAAAGGCTTCTTGAAGGGAAAGATGTAACTCTGTGAGATGAATTAACAGAACACAGGGCAGTTTCTCAGAAAGCTTCTTTCCAGTTTTGAACGGAAGATATTTCCTTTTTCACCATAGCCCTCTATGGGCTTCCAAATATCCCTTTGCCAATTCCACAAGAACAGCCTTAGCGAAAGGCTTCTTGAAGGGAAAGATGTAACTCTGTGAGATGAATTAACAGAACACAGAGCAGTTTCTCAGAAAGCTTCTTTCCAGTTTTGAACGGAAGATATTTCCTTTTTCACCATAGCCCTCTATGGGCTTCCAAATATCCCTTTGCCAATTCCACAAGAACAGCCTTAGCGAAAGGCTTCTTGAAGGGAAAGATGTAACTCTGTGAGATGAATTAACAGAACACAGAGCAGTTTCTCAGAAAGCTTCTTTCCAGTTTTGAACGGAAGATATTTCCTTTTTCACCATAGCCCTCTATGGGCTTCCAAATATCCCTTTGCCAATTCCACAAGAACAGCCTTAGCGAAAGGCTTCTTGAAGGGAAAGATGTAACTCTGTGAGATGAATTAACAGAACACAGAGCAGTTTCTCTGAAAGCTTCTTTCCAGTTTTGAACGGAAGATATTTCCTTTTTCACCATAGCCCTCTATGGGCTTCCAAATATCCCTTTGCCAACTCCACAAGAACAGCCTTAGCGAAAGGCTTCTTGAAGGGAAAGATGTAACTCTGTGAGATGAATTAACAGAACACAGAGCAGTTTCTCAGAAAGCTTCTTTCCAGTTTTGAACGGAAGATATTTCCTTTTTCACCATAGCCCTCTATGGGCTTCCAAATATCCCTTTGCCAATTCCACAAGAACAGCCTTAGCGAAAGGCTTCTTGAAGGGAAAGATGTAACTCTGTGAGATGAATTAACAGAACACAGAGCAGTTTCTCAGAAAGCTTCTTTCCAGTTTTGAACGGAAGATATTTCCTTTTTCACCATAGCCCTCTATGGGCTTCCAAATATCCCTTTGCCAATTCCACAAGAACAGCCTTAGCGAAAGGCTTCTTGAAGGGAAAGATGTAACTCTGTGAGATGAATTAACAGAACACAGAGCAGTTTCTCAGAAAGCTTCTTTCCAGTTTTGAACGGAAGATATTTCCTTTTTCACCATAGCCCTCTATGGGCTTCCAAATATCCCTTTGCCAATTCCACAAGAACAGCCTTAGCGAAAGGCTTCTTGAAGGGAAAGATGTAACTCTGTGAGATGAATTAACAGAACACAGAGCAGTTTCTCAGAAAGCTTCTTTCCAGTTTTGAACGGAAGATATTTCCTTTTTCACCATAGCCCTCTATGGGCTTCCAAATATCCCTTTGCCAATTCCACAAGAACAGCCTTAGCGAAAGGCTTCTTGAAGGGAAAGATGTAACTCTGTGAGATGAATTAACAGAACACAGAGCAGTTTCTCAGAAAGCTTCTTTCCAGTTTTGAACGGAAGATATTTCCTTTTTCACCGTAGCCCTCTATGGGCTTCCAAATATCCCTTTGCCAATTCCACAAGAACAGCCTTAGCGAAAGGCTTCTTGAAGGGAAAGATGTAACTCTGTGAGATGAATTAACAGAACACAGAGCAGTTTCTCAGAAAGCTTCTTTCCAGTTTTGAACGGAAGATATTTCCTTTTTCACCATAGCCCTCTATGGGCTTCCAAATATCCCTTTGCCAATTCCACAAGAACAGCCTTAGCGAAAGGCTTCTTGAAGGGAAAGATGTAACTCTGTGAGATGAATTAACAGAACACAGAGCAGTTTCTCAGAAAGCTTCTTTCCAGTTTTGAACGGAAGATATTTCCTTTTTCACCATAGCCCTCTATGGGCTTCCAAATATCCCTTTGCCAATTCCACAAGAACAGCCTTAGCGAAAGGCTTCTTGAAGGGAAAGATGTAACTCTGTGAGATGAATTAACAGAACACAGAGCAGTTTCTCAGAAAGCTTCTTTCCAGTTTTGAACGGAAGATATTTCCTTTTTCACCATAGCCCTCTATGGGCTTCCAAATATCCCTTTGCCAATTCCACAAGAACAGCCTTAGCGAAAGGCTTCTTGAAGGGAAAGATGTAACTCTGTGAGATGAATTAACAGAACACAGAGCAGTTTCTCAGAAAGCTTCTTTCCAGTTTTGAACGGAAGATATTTCCTTTTTCACCATAGCCCTGTATGGGCTTCCAAATATCCCTTTGCCAATTCCACAAGAACAGCCTTAGCGAAATGCTTCTTGAAGGGAAAGATGTAACTCTGTGAGATGAATTAACAGAACACAGAGCAGTTTCTCAGAAAGCTTCTTTCCAGTTTTGAACGGAAGATATTTCCTTTTTCACCGTAGCCCTCTATGGGCTTCCAAATATCCCTTTGCCAATTCCACAAGAACAGCCTTAGCGAAAGGCTTCTTGAAGGGAAAGATGTAACTCTGTGAGATGAATTAACAGAACACAGAGCAGTTTCTCAGAAAGCTTCTTTCCAGTTTTGAACGGAAGATATTTCCTTTTTCACCATAGCCCTCTATGGGCTTCCAAATATCCCTTTGCCAATTCCAAAAGAACAGCCTTAGCGAAAGGCTTCTTGAAGGGAAAGATGTAACTCTGTGAGATGAATTAACAGAACACAGAGCAGTTTCTCAGAAAGCTTCTTTCCAGTTTTGAACGGAAGATATTTCCTTTTTCACCATAGCCCTCTATGGGCTTCCAAATATCCCTTTGCCAAGTCCACAAGAACAGCCTTAGCGAAAGGCTTCTTGAAGGGAAAGATGTAACTCTGTGAGATGAATTAACAGAACACAGAGCAGTTTCTCAGAAAGCTTCTTTCCAGTTTTGAACGGAAGATATTTCCTTTTTCACCATAGCCCTCTATGGGCTTCCAAATATCCCTTTGCCTATTCCACAAGAAGAGCCTTAGCGAAAGGCTTCTTGAAGGGAAAGATGTAACTCTGTGAGATGAATTAACAGAACACAGAGCACTTTCTCAGAAAGCTTCTTTCCAGTTTTGAACGGAAGATATTTCCTTTTTCACCATAGCCCTCTATGGGCTTCCAAATATCCCTTTGCCAACTCCACAAGAACAGCCTTAGCGAAAGGCTTCTTGAAGGGAAAGATGTAACTCTGTGAGATGAATTAACAGAACACAGAGCAGTTTCTCAGAAAGCTTCTTTCCAGTTTTGAACGGAAGATATTTCCTTTTTCACCATAGCCCTGTATGGGCTTCCAAATATCCCTTTGCCAATTCGACAAGAACAGCCTTAGCGAAAGGCTTCTTGAAGGGAAAGATGTAACTCTGTGAGATGAATTAACAGAACACAGAGCAGTTTCTCAGAAAGCTTCTTTCCAGTTTTGAACGGAAGATATTTCCTTTTTCACCATAGCCCTCTATGGGCTTCCAAATATCCCTTTGCCAAGTCCACAAGAACAGCCTTAGCGAAAGGCTTCTTGAAGGGAAAGATGTAACTCTGTGAGATGAATTAACAGAACACAGAGCAGTTTCTCAGAAAGCTTCTTTCCAGTTTTGAACGGAAGATATTTCCTTTTTCACCATAGCCCTCTATGGGCTTCCAAATATCCCTTTGCCAATTCCACAAGAAGAGCCTTAGCGAAAGGCTTCTTGAAGGGAAAGATGTAACTCTGTGAGATGAATTAACAGAACACAGAGCAGTTTCTCAGAAAGCTTCTTTCCAGTTTTGAACGGAAGATATTTCCTTTTTCACCATAGCCCTCTATGGGCTTCCAAATATCCCTTTGCCAATTCCACAAGAACAGCCTTAGCGAAAGGCTTCTTGAAGGGAAAGATGTAACTCTGTGAGATGAATTAACAGAACACAGAGCAGTTTCTCAGAAAGCTTCTTTCCAGTTTTGAACGGAAGATATTTCCTTTTTCACCATAGCCCTCTATGGGCTTCCAAATATCCCTTTGCCAATTCCACAAGAACAGCCTTAGCGAAAGGCTTCTTGAAGGGAAAGATGTAACTCTGTGAGATGAATTAACAGAACACAAAGCAGTTTCTCAGAAAGCTTCTTTCCAGTTTTGAACGGAAGATATTTCCTTTTTCACCATAGCCCTCTATGGGCTTCCAAATATCCCTTTGCCAATTCCACAAGAACAGCCTTAGCGAAAGGCTTCTTGAAGGGAAAGATGTAACTCTGTGAGATGAATTAACAGAACACAGAGCAGTTTCTCAGAAAGCTTCTTTCCAGTTTTGAACGGAAGATATTTCCTTTTTCACCATAGCCCTCTATGGGCTTCCAAATATCCCTTTGCCAATTCCACAAGAAGAGCCTTAGCGAAAGGCTTCTTGAAGGGAAAGATGTAACTCTGTGAGATGAATTAACAGAACACAGAGCAGTTTCTCAGAAAGCTTCTTTCCAGTTTTGAACGGAAGATATTTCCTTTTTCACCATAGCCCTCTATGGGCTTCCAAATATCCCTTTGCCTATTCCACAAGAAGAGCCTTAGCGAAAGGCTTCTTGAAGGGAAAGATGTAACTCTGTGAGATGAATTAACAGAACACAGAGCAGTTTCTCAGAAAGCTTCTTTCCAGTTTTGAACGGAAGATATTTCGTTTTTCACCATAGCCCTCTATGGGCTTCCAAATATCCCTTTGCCAATTCCACAAGAACAGCCTTAGCGAAAGGCTTCTTGAAGGGAAAGATGTAACTCTGTGAGATGAATTAACAGAACACAGAGCAGTTTCTCAGAAAGCTTCTTTCTAGTTTTGAACGGAAGATATTTCCTTTTTCACCATAGCCCTGTATGGGCTTCCAAATATCCCTTTGCCAATTCGACAAGAACAGCCTTAGCGAAAGGCTTCTTGAAGGGAAAGATGTAACTCTGTGAGATGAATTAACAGAACACAGGGCAGTTTCTCAGAAAGCTTCTTTCCAGTTTTGAACGGAAGATATTTCCTTTTTCACCATAGCCCTCTATGGGCTTCCAAATATCCCTTTGCCAATTCCACAAGAACAGCCTTAGCGAAAGGCTTCTTGAAGGGAAAGATGTAACTCTGTGAGATGAATTAACAGAACACAGAGCAGTTTCTCAGAAAGCTTCTTTCCAGTTTTGAACGGAAGATATTTCCTTTTTCACCATAGCCCTCTATGGGCTTCCAAATATCCCTTTGCCAATTCCACAAGAACAGCCTTAGCGAAAGGCTTCTTGAAGGGAAAGATGTAACTCTGTGAGATGAATTAACAGAACACAGAGCAGTTTCTCAGAAAGCTTCTTTCCAGTTTTGAACGGAAGATATTTCCTTTTTCACCATAGCCCTCTATGGGCTTCCAAATATCCCTTTGCCAATTCCACAAGAAGAGCCTTAGCGAAAGGCTTCTTGAAGGGAAAGATGTAACTCTGTGAGATGAATTAACAGAACACAGAGCAGTTTCTCAGAAAGCTTCTTTCCAGTTTTGAACGGAAGATATTTCCTTTTTCACCATAGCCCTCTATGGGCTTCCAAATATCCCTTTGCCAATTCCACAAGAAGAGCCTTAGCGAAAGGCTTCTTGAAGGGAAAGATGTAACTCTGTGAGATGAATTAACAGAACACAGAGCAGTTTCTCAGAAAGCTTCTTTCCAGTTTTGAACGGAAGATATTTCCTTTTTCACCATAGCCCTCTATGGGCTTCCAAATATCCCTTTGCCAATTCCACAAGAAGAGCCTTAGCGAAAGGCTTCTTGAAGGGAAAGATGTAACTCTGTGAGATGAATTAACAGAACACAGAGCAGTTTCTCAGAAAGCTTCTTTCCAGTTTTGAACGGAAGATATTTCCTTTTTCACCATAGCCCTCTATGGGCTTCCAAATATCCCTTTGCCAATTCCACAAGAACAGCCTTAGCGAAAGGCTTCTTGAAGGGAAAGATGTAACTCTGTGAGATGAATTAACAGAACACAGAGCAGTTTCTCAGAAAGCTTCTTTCCAGTTTTGAACGGAAGATATTTCCTTTTTCACCATAGCCCTCTATGGGCTTCCAAATATCCCTTTGCCAATTCCACAAGAACAGCCTTAGCGAAAGGCTTCTTGAAGGGAAAGATGTAACTCTGTGAGATGAATTAACAGAACACAGAGCAGTTTCTCAGAAAGCTTCTTTCCAGTTTTGAACGGAAGATATTTCCTTTTTCACCATAGCCCTCTATGGGCTTCCAAATATCCCTTTGCCAATTCCACAAGAACAGCCTTAGCGAAAGGCTTCTTGAAGGGAAAGATGTAACTCTGTGAGATGAATTAACAGAACACAGAGCAGTTTCTCAGAAAGCTTCTTTCCAGTTTTGAACGGAAGATATTTCCTTTTTCACCAGAGCCCTCTATGGGCTTCCAAATATCCCTTTGCCAATTCCACAAGAACAGCCTTAGCGAAAGGCTTCTTGAAGGGAAAGATGTAACTCTGTGAGATGAATTAACAGAACACAGAGCAGTTTCTCAGAAAGCTTCTTTCCAGTTTTGAACGGAAGATATTTCCTTTTTCACCATAGCCCTCTATGGGCTTCCAAATATCCCTTTGCCAATTCCACAAGAACAGCCTTAGCGAAAGGCTTCTTGAAGGGAAAGATGTAACTCTGTGAGATGAATTAACAGAACACAGAGCAGTTTCTCAGAAAGCTTCTTTCCAGTTTTGAACGGAAGATATTTCCTTTTTCACCATAGCCCTCTATGGGCTTCCAAATATCCCTTTGCCAATTCCACAAGAACAGCCTTAGCGAAAGGCTTCTTGAAGGGAAAGATGTAACTCTGTGAGATGAATTAACAGAACACAGGGCAGTTTCTCAGAAAGCTTCTTTCCAGTTTTGAACGGAAGATATTTCCTTTTTCACCATAGCCCTCTATGGGCTTCCAAATATCCCTTTGCCAATTCCACAAGAACAGCCTTAGCGAAAGGCTTCTTGAAGGGAAAGATGTAACTCTGTGAGATGAATTAACAGAACACAGAGCAGTTTCTCAGAAAGCTTCTTTCCAGTTTTGAACGGAAGATATTTCCTTTTTCACCATAGCCCTCTATGGGCTTCCAAATATCCCTTTGCCAATTCCACAAGAACAGCCTTAGCGAAAGGCTTCTTGAAGGGAAAGATGTAACTCTGTGAGATGAATTAACAGAACACAGAGCAGTTTCTCAAAAAGCTTCTTTCCAGTTTTGAACGGAAGATATTTCCTTTTTCACCATAGCCCTCTATGGGCTTCCAAATATCCCTTTGCCAATTCCACAAGAACAGCCTTAGCGAAAGGCTTCTTGAAGGGAAAGATGTAACTCTGTGAGATGAATTAACAGAACACAGAGCAGTTTCTCAGAAAGCTTCTTTCCAGTTTTGAACGGAAGATATTTCCTTTTTCACCATAGCCCTCTATGGGCTTCCAAATATCCCTTTGCCAATTCCACAAGAACAGCCTTAGCGAAAGGCTTCTTGAAGGGAAAGATGTAACTCTGTGAGATGAATTAACAGAACACAGAGCAGTTTCTCAGAAAGCTTCTTTCCAGTTTTGAACGGAAGATATTTCCTTTTTCACCATAGCCCTCTATGGGCTTCCAAATATCCCTTTGCCAATTCCACAAGAACAGCCTTAGCGAAAGGCTTCTTGAAGGGAAAGATGTAACTCTGTGAGATGAATTAACAGAACACAGAGCAGTTTCTCAGAAAGCTTCTTTCCAGTTTTGAACGGAAGATATTTCCTTTTTCACCATAGCCCTCTATGGGCTTCCAAATATCCCTTTGCCAATTCCACAAGAACAGCCTTAGCGAAAGGCTTCTTGAAGGGAAAGATGTAACTCTGTGAGATGAATTAACAGAACACAGAGCAGTTTCTCAGAAAGCTTCTTTCCAGTTTTGAACGGAAGATATTTCCTTTTTCACCATAGCCCTCTATGGGCTTCCAAATATCCCTTTGCCAATTCCACAAGAACAGCCTTAGCGAAAGGCTTCTTGAAGGGAAAGATGTAACTCTGTGAGATGAATTAACAGAACACAGGGCAGTTTCTCAGAAAGCTTCTTTCCAGTTTTGAACGGAAGATATTTCCTTTTTCACCATAGCCCTCTATGGGCTTCCATATATCCCTTTGCCAATTCCACAAGAACAGCCTTAGCGAAAGGCTTCTTGAAGGGAAAGATGTAACTCTGTGAGATGAATTAACAGAACACAGAGCAGTTTCTCAGAAAGCTTCTTTCCAGTTTTGAAAGGAAGATATTTCCTTTTTCACCATAGCCCTCTATGGGCTTCCAAATATCCCTTTGCCAATTCCACAAGAACAGCCTTAGCGAAAGGCTTCTTGAAGGGAAAGATGTAACTCTGTGAGATGAATTAACAGAACACAGAGCAGTTTCTCAGAAAGCTTCTTTCCAGTTTTGAACGGAAGATATTTCCTTTTTCACCATAGCCCTCTATGGGCTTCCAAATATCCCTTTGCCAATTCCACAAGAAGAGCCTTAGCGAAAGGCTTCTTGAAGGGAAAGATGTAACTCTGTGAGATGAATTAACAGAACACAGAGCAGTTTCTCAGAAAGCTTCTTTCCAGTTTTGAACGGAAGATATTTCCTTTTTCACCATAGCCCTCTATGGGCTTCCAAATATCCCTTTGCCAATTCCACAAGAACAGCCTTAGCGAAAGGCTTCTTGAAGGGAAAGATGTAACTCTGTGAGATGAATTAACAGAACACAGAGCAGTTTCTCAGAAAGCTTCTTTCCAGTTTTGAACGGAAGATATTTCCTTTTTCACCATAGCCCTCTATGGGCTTCCAAATATCCCTTTGCCAATTCCACAAGAACAGCCTTAGCGAAAGGCTTCTTGAAGGGAAAGATGTAACTCTGTGAGATGAATTAACAGAACACAGAGCAGTTTCTCAGAAAGCTTCTTTCCAGTTTTGAACGGAAGATATTTCCTTTTTCACCATAGCCCTCTATGGGCTTCCAAATATCCCTTTGCCAAGTCCACAAGAACAGCCTTAGCGAAAGGCTTCTTGAAGGGAAAGATGTAACTCTGTGAGATGAATTAACAGAACACAGAGCAGTTTCTCAGAAAGCTTCTTTCCAGTTTTGAACGGAAGATATTTCCTTTTTCACCATAGCCCTCTATGGGCTTCCTAATATCCCTTTGCCAATTCCACAAGAACAGCCTTAGCGAAAGGCTTCTTGAAGGGAAAGATGTAACTCTGTGAGATGAATTAACAGAACACAGAGCAGTTTCTCAGAAAGCTTCTTTCCAGTTTTGAACGGAAGATATTTCCTTTTTCACCATAGCCCTCTATGGGCTTCCAAATATCCCTTTGCCAATTCCACAAGAACAGCCTTAGCGAAAGGCTTCTTGAAGGGAAAGATGTAACTCTGTGAGATGAATTAACAGAACACAGGGCAGTTTCTCAGAAAGCTTCTTTCCAGTTTTGAACGGAAGATATTTCCTTTTTCACCATAGCCCTCTATGGGCTTCCAAATATCCCTTTGCCAATTCCACAAGAACAGCCTTAGCGAAAGGCTTCTTGAAGGGAAAGATGTAACTCTGTGAGATGAATTAACAGAACACAGAGCAGTTTCTCAGAAAGCTTCTTTCCAGTTTTGAACGGAAGATATTTCCTTTTTCACCATAGCCCTCTATGGGCTTCCAAATATCCCTTTGCCAATTCCACAAGAACAGCCTTAGCGAAAGGCTTCTTGAAGGGAAAGATGTAACTCTGTGAGATGAATTAACAGAACACAGAGCAGTTTCTCAGAAAGCTTCTTTCCAGTTTTGAACGGAAGATATTTCCTTTTTCAACATAGCCCTGTATGGGCTTCCAAATATCCCTTTGCCAATTCCACAAGAACAGCCTTAGCGAAAGGCTTCTTGAAGGGAAAGATGTAACTCTGTGAGATGAATTAACAGAACACAGAGCAGTTTCTCAGAAAGCTTCTTTCCAGTTTTGAACGGAAGATATTTCCTTTTTCACCATAGCCCTCTATGGGCTTCCAAATATCCCTTTGCCAATTCCACAAGAACAGCCTTAGCGAAAGGCTTCTTGAAGGGAAAGATGTAACTCTGTGAGATGAATTAACAGAACACAGAGCAGTTTCTCAGAAAGCTTCTTTCCAGTTTTGAACGGAAGATATTTCCTTTTTCACCATAGCCCTCTATGGGCTTCCAAATATCCCTTTGCCAAGTCCACAAGAACAGCCTTAGAGAAAGGCTTCTTGAAGGGAAAGATGTAACTCTGTGAGATGAATTAACAGAACACAGAGCAGTTTCTCAGAAAGCTTCTTTCCAGTTTTGAACGGAAGATATTTCCTTTTTCACCATAGCCCTCTATGGGCTTCCAAATATCCCTTTGCCAATTCCACAAGAACAGCCTTAGCGAAAGGCTTCTTGAAGGGAAAGATGTAACTCTGTGAGATGAATTAACAGAACACAGAGCAGTTTCTCAGAAAGCTCCTTTCCAGTTTTGAACGGAAGATATTTCCTTTTTCACCATAGCCCTCTATGGGCTTCCAAATATCCCTTTGCCAATTCCACAAGAACAGCCTTAGCGAAAGGCTTCTTGAAGGGAAAGATGTAACTCTGTGAGATGAATTAACAGAACACAGAGCAGTTTCTCAGAAAGCTTCTTTCCAGTTTTGAACGGAAGATATTTCCTTTTTCACCATAGCCCTCTATGGGCTTCCAAATATCCCTTTGCCAATTCCACAAGAACAGCCTTAGCGAAAGGCTTCTTGAAGGGAAAGATGTAACTCTGTGAGATGAATTAACAGAACACAGAGCAGTTTCTCAGAAAGCTTCTTTCCAGTTTTGAACGGAAGATATTTCCTTTTTCACCATAGCCCTCTATGGGCTTCCAAATATCCCTTTGCCAATTCCACAAGAACAGCCTTAGCGAAAGGCTTCTTGAAGGGAAAGATGTAACTCTGTGAGATGAATTAACAGAACACAGAGCAGTTTCTCAGAAAGCTTCTTTCCAGTTTTGAACGGAAGATACTTCCTTTTTCACCATAGCCCTCTATGGGCTTCCAAATATCCCTTTGCCAATTCCACAAGAACAGCCTTAGCGAAAGGCTTCTTGAAGGGAAAGATGTAACTCTGTGAGTTGAATTAACAGAACACAGAGCAGTTTCTCAGAAAGCTTCTTTCCAGTTTTGAACGGAAGATATTTCCTTTTTCACCATAGCCCTCTATGGGCTTCCAAATATCCCTTTGCCAATTCCACAAGAACAGCCTTAGCGAAAGGCTTCTTGAAGGGAAAGATGTAACTCTGTGAGATGAATTAACAGAACACAGAGCAGTTTCTCAGAAAGCTTCTTTCCAGTTTTGAACGGAAGCTTTTCCTTTTTCACCATAGCCCTCTATGGGCTTCCAAATATCCCTTTGCCAATTCCACAAGAACAGCCTTAGCGAAAGGCTTCTTGAAGGGAAAGATGTAACTCTGTGAGATGAATTAACAGAACACAGAGCAGTTTCTCAGAAAGCTTCTTTCCAGTTTTGAACGGAAGATATTTCCTTTTTCACCATAGCCCTCTATGGGCTTCCAAATATCCCTTTGCCAAGTCCACAAGAACAGCCTTAGCGAAAGGCTTCTTGAAGGGAAAGATGTAACTCTGTGAGATGAATTAACAGAACACAGAGCAGTTTCTCAGAAAGCTTCTTTCCAGTTTTGAACGGAAGATATTTCCTTTTTCACCATAGCCCTCTATGGGCTTCCAAATATCCCTTTGCCAATTCCACAAGAACAGCCTTAGCGAAAGGCTTCTTGAAGGGAAAGATGTAACTCTGTGAGATGAATTAACAGAACACACAGCAGTTTCTCAGAAAGCTTCTTTCCAGTTTTGAACGGAAGATATTTCCTTTTTCACCATAGCCCTCTATGGGCTTCCAAATATCCCTTTGCCAAGTCCACAAGAACAGCCTTAGCGAAAGGCTTCTTGAAGGGAAAGATGTAACTCTGTGAGATGAATTAACAGAACACAGGGCAGTTTGTCAGAAAGCTTCTTTCCAGTTTTGAACGGAAGATATTTCCTTTTTCACCATAGCCCTCTATGGGCTTCCAAATATCCCTTTGCCAATTCCACAAGAACAGCCTTAGCGAAAGGCTTCTTGAAGGGAAAGATGTAACTCTGCGAGATGAATTAACAGAACACAGAGCAGTTTCTCAGAAAGCTTCTTTCCAGTTTTGAACGGAAGATATTTCCTTTTTCACCATAGCCCTCTATGGGCTTCCAAATATCCCTTTGCCAATTCCACAAGAACAGCCTTAGCGAAAGGCTTCTTGAAGGGAAAGATGTAACTCTGTGAGATGAATTAACAGAACACAGAGCAGTTTCTCAGAAAGCTTCTTTCCAGTTTTGAACGGAAGATATTTCCTTTTTCACCATAGCCCTCTATGGGCTTCCAAATATCCCTTTGCCAATTCCACAAGAACAGCCTTAGCGAAAGGCTTCTTGAAAGGAAAGATGTAACTCTGTGAGATGAATTAACAGAACACAGAGCAGTTTCTCAGAAAGCTCCTTTCCAGTTTTGAACGGAAGATATTTCCTTTTTCACCATAGCCCTCTATGGGCTTCCAAATATCCCTTTGCCAATTCCACAAGAACAGCCTTAGCGAAAGGCTTCTTGAAGGGAAAGATGTAACTCTGTGAGATGAATTAACAGAACACAGAGCAGTTTCTCAGAAAGCTTCTTTCCAGTTTTGAACGGAAGATATTTCCTTTTTCACCATAGCCCTCTATGGGCTTCCAAATATCCCTTTGCCAATTCCACAAGAACAGCCTTAGCGAAAGGCTTCTTGAAGGGAAAGATGTAACTCTGTGAGATGAATTAACAGAACACAGAGCAGTTTCTCAGAAAGCTTCTTTCCAGTTTTGAACGGAAGATATTTCCTTTTTCACCATAGCCCTCTATGGGCTTCCAAATATCCCTTTGCCAATTCCACAAGAACAGCCTTAGCGAAAGGCTTCTTGAAGGGAAAGATGTAACTCTGTGAGATGAATTAACAGAACACAGAGCAGTTTCTCAGAAAGCTTCTTTCCAGTTTTGAACGGAAGCTTTTCCTTTTTCACCATAGCCCTCTATGGGCTTCCAAATATCCCTTTGCCAATTCCACAAGAACAGCCTTAGCGAAAGGCTTCTTGAAGGGAAAGATGTAACTCTGTGAGATGAATTAACAGAACACAGAGCAGTTTCTCAGAAAGCTTCTTTCCAGTTTTGAACGGAAGATATTTCCTTTTTCACCATAGCCCTCTATGGGCTTCCAAATATCCCTTTGCCAAGTCCACAAGAACAGCCTTAGCGAAAGGCTTCTTGAAGGGAAAGATGTAACTCTGTGAGATGAATTAACAGAACACAGAGCAGTTTCTCAGAAAGCTTCTTTCCAGTTTTGAACGGAAGATATTTCCTTTTTCACCATAGCCCTCTATGGGCTTCCAAATATCCCTTTGCCAATTCCACAAGAACAGCCTTAGCGAAAGGCTTCTTGAAGGGAAAGATGTAACTCTGTGAGATGAATTAACAGAACACAGAGCAGTTTCTCAGAAAGCTTCTTTCCAGTTTTGAACGGAAGATATTTCCTTTTTCACCATAGCCCTCTTTGGGCTTCCAAATATCCCTTTGCCAAGTCCACAAGAACAGCCTTAGCGAAAGGCTTCTTGAAGGGAAAGATGTAACACTGTGAGATGAATTAACAGAACACAGGGCAGTTTCTCAGAAAGCTTCTTTCCAGTTTTGAACGGAAGATATTTCCTTTTTCACCATAGCCCTCTATGGGCTTCCAAATATCCCTTTGCCAATTCCACAAGAACAGCCTTAGCGAAAGGCTTCTTGAAGGGAAAGATGTAACTCTGTGAGATGAATTAACAGAACACAGAGCAGTTTCTCAGAAAGCTTCTTTCCAGTTTTGAACGGAAGATATTTCCTTTTTCACCATAGCCCTCTATGGGCTTCCAAATATCCCTTTGCCAATTCCACAAGAACAGCCTTAGCGAAAGGCTTCTTGAAGGGAAAGATGTAACTCTGTGAGATGAATTAACAGAACACAGAGCAGTTTCTCAGAAAGCTTCTTTCCAGTTTTGAACGGAAGCTTTTCCTTTTTCACCATAGCCCTCTATGGGCTTCCAAATATCCCTTTGCCAATTCCACAAGAACAGCCTTAGCGAAAGGCTTCTTGAAGGGAAAGATGTAACTCTGTGAGATGAATTAACAGAACACAGAGCAGTTTCTCAGAAAGCTTCTTTCCAGTTTTGAACGGAAGATATTTCCTTTTTCACCATAGCCCTCTATGGGCTTCCAAATATCCCTTTGCCAATTCCACAAGAACAGCCTTAGCGAAAGGCTTCTTGAAGGGAAAGATGTAACTCTGTGAGATGAATTAACAGAACACAGAGCAGTTTCTCAGAAAGCTTCTTTCCAGTTTTGAACGGAAGATATTTCCTTTTTCACCATAGCCCTCTATGGGCTTCCAAATATCCCTTTGCCAATTCCACAAGAACAGCCTTAGCGAAAGGCTTCTTGAAGGGAAAGATGTAACTCTGTGAGATGAATTAACAGAACACAGAGCAGTTTCTCAGAAAGCTTCTTTCCAGTTTTGAACGGAAGATATTTCCTTTTTCACCATAGCCCTCTATGGGCTTCCAAATATCCCTTTGCCAATTCCACAAGAACAGCCTTAGCGAAAGGCTTCTTGAAGGGAAAGATGTAACTCTGTGAGATGAATTAACAGAACACAGAGCAGTTTCTCAGAAAGCTTCTTTCCAGTTTTGAACGGAAGATATTTCCTTTTTCACCATAGCCCTCTATGGGCTTCCAAATATCCCTTTGCCAATTCCACAAGAACAGCCTTAGCGAAAGGCTTCTTGAAGGGAAAGATGTAACTCTGTGAGATGAATTAACAGAACACAGAGCAGTTTCTCAGAAAGCTTCTTTCCAGTTTTGAACGGAAGATATTTCCTTTTTCACCATAGCCCTCTATGGGCTTCCAAATATCCCTTTGCCAATTCCACAAGAACAGCCTTAGCGAAAGGCTTCTTGAAGGGAAAGATGTAACTCAGTGAGATGAATTAACAGATCACAGAGCAGTTTCTCAGAAAGCTTCTTTCCAGTTTTGAACGGAAGATATTTCCTTTTTCACCATAGCCCTCTATGGGCTTCCAAATATCCCTTTGCCAATTCCACAAGAACAGCCTTAGCGAAAGGCTTCTTGAAGGGAAAGATGTAACTCTGTGAGATGAATTAACAGAACACAGAGCAGTTTCTCAGAAAGCTTCTTTCCAGTTTTGAACGGAAGATATTTCCTTTTTCACCATAGCCCTCTATGGGCTTCCAAATATCCCTTTGCCAATTCCACAAGAACAGCCTTAGCGAAAGGCTTCTTGAAGGGAAAGATGTAACTCTGTGAGATGAATTAACAGAACACAGAGCAGTTTCTCAGAAAGCTTCTTTCCAGTTTTGAACGGAAGATATTTCCTTTTTCACCATAGCCCTCTATGGGCTTCCAAATATCCCTTTGCCAATTCCACAAGAAGAGCCTTAGCGAAAGGCTTCTTGAAGGGAAAGATGTAACTCTGTGAGATGAATTAACAGAACACAGAGCAGTTTCTCAGAAAGCTTCTTTCCAGTTTTGAACGGAAGATATTTCCTTTTTCACCATAGCCCTCTATGGGCTTCCAAATATCCCTTTGCCTATTCCACAAGAACAGCCTTAGCGAAAGGCTTCTTGAAGGGAAAGATGTAACTCTGTGAGATGAATTAACAGAACACAGAGCAGTTTCTCAGAAAGCTTCTTTCCAGTTTTGAACGGAAGATATTTCCTTTTTCACCATAGCCCTCTATGGGCTTCCAAATATCCCTTTGCCAATTCCACAAGAACAGCCTTAGCGAAAGGCTTCTTGAAGGGAAAGATGTAACTCTGTGAGATGAATTAACAGAACACAGAGCAGTTTCTCAGAAAGCTTCTTTCCAGTTTTGAACGGAAGATATTTCCTTTTTCACCATAGCCCTGTATGGGCTTCCAAATATCCCTTTGCCAATTCGACAAGAACACCCTTAGCGAAAGGCTTCTTGAAGGGAAAGATGTAACTCTGTGAGATGAATTAACAGAACACAGAGCAGTTTCTCAGAAAGCTTCTTTCCAGTTTTGAACGGAAGATATTTCCTTTTTCACCATAGCCCTCTATGGGCTTCCAAATATCCCTTTGCCAATTCCACAAGAACAGCCTTAGCGAAAGGCTTCTTGAAGGGAAAGATGTAACTCTGTGAGATGAATTAACAGAACACAGAGCAGTTTCTCAGAAAGCTTCTTTCCAGTTTTGAACGGAAGATATTTCCTTTTTCACCATAGCCCTCTATGGGCTTCCAAATATCCCTTTGCCAATTCCACAAGAAGAGCCTTAGCGAAAGGCTTCTTGAAGGGAAAGATGTAACTCTGTGAGATGAATTAACAGAACACAGAGCAGTTTCTCAGAAAGCTTCTTTCCAGTTTTGAACGGAAGATATTTCCTTTTTCACCATAGCCCTCTATGGGCTTCCAAATATCCCTTTGCCAATTCCACAAGAAGAGCCTTAGCGAAAGGCTTCTTGAAGGGAAAGATGTAACTCTGTGAGATGAATTAACAGAACACAGAGCAGTTTCTCAGAAAGCTTCTTTCCAGTTTTGAACGGAAGATATTTCCTTTTTCACCATAGCCCTCTATGGGCTTCCAAATATCCCTTTGCCAATTCCACAAGAACAGCCTTAGCGAAAGGCTTCTTGAAGGGAAAGATGTAACTCTGTGAGATGAATTAACAGAACACAGAGCAGTTTCTCAGAAAGCTTCTTTCCAGTTTTGAACGGAAGATATTTCCTTTTTCACCATAGCCCTCTATGGGCTTCCAAATATCCCTTTGCCAATTCCACAAGAACAGCCTTAGCGAAAGGCTTCTTGAAGGGAAAGATGTAACTCTGTGAGATGAATTAACAGAACACAGAGCAGTTTCTCAGAAAGCTTCTTTCCAGTTTTGAACGGAAGATATTTCCTTTTTCACCATAGCCCTCTATGGGCTTCCAAATATCCCTTTGCCAATTCCACAAGAACAGCCTTAGCGAAAGGCTTCTTGAAGGGAAAGATGTAACTCTGTGAGATGAATTAACAGAACACAGGGCAGTTTCTCAGAAAGCTTCTTTCCAGTTTTGAACGGAAGATATTTCCTTTTTCACCATAGCCCTCTATGGGCTTCCAAATATCCCTTTGCCAATTCCACAAGAACAGCCTTAGCGAAAGGCTTCTTGAAGGGAAAGATGTAACTCTGTGAGATGAATTAACAGAACACAGAGCAGTTTCTCAGAAAGCTTCTTTCCAGTTTTGAACGGAAGATATTTCCTTTTTCACCATAGCCCTCTATGGGCTTCCAAATATCCCTTTGCCAATTCCACAAGAACAGCCTTAGCGAAAGGCTTCTTGAAGGGAAAGATGTAACTCTGTGAGATGAATTAACAGAACACAGAGCAGTTTCTCAGAAAGCTTCTTTCCAGTTTTGAACGGAAGATATTTCCTTTTTCACCATAGCCCTCTATGGGCTTCCAAATATCCCTTTGCCAATTCCACAAGAAGAGCCTTAGCGAAAGGCTTCTTGAAGGGAAAGATGTAACTCTGTGAGATGAATTAACAGAACACAGAGCAGTTTCTCAGAAAGCTTCTTTCCAGTTTTGAACGGAAGATATTTCCTTTTTCACCATAGCCCTCTATGGGCTTCCAAATATCCCTTTGCCAATTCCACAAGAAGAGCCTTAGCGAAAGGCTTCTTGAAGGGACAGATGTAACTCTGTGAGATGAATTAACAGAACACAGAGCAGTTTCTCAGAAAGCTTCTTTCCAGTTTTGAACGGAAGATATTTCCTTTTTCACCATAGCCCTCTATGGGCTTCCAAATATCCCTTTGCCAATTCCACAAGAAGAGCCTTAGCGAAAGGCTTCTTGAAGGGAAAGATGTAACTCTGTGAGATGAATTAACAGAACACAGAGCAGTTTCTCAGAAAGCTTCTTTCCAGTTTTGAACGGAAGATATTTCCTTTTTCACCATAGCCCTCTATGGGCTTCCAAATATCCCTTTGCCAATTCCACAAGAACAGCCTTAGCGAAAGGCTTCTTGAAGGGAAAGATGTAACTCTGTGAGATGAATTAACAGAACACAGAGCAGTTTCTCAGAAAGCTTCTTTCCAGTTTTGAACGGAAGATATTTCCTTTTTCACCATAGCCCTCTATGGGCTTCCAAATATCCCTTTGCCAATTCCACAAGAAGAGCCTTAGCGAAAGGCTTCTTGAAGGGAAAGATGTAACTCTGTGAGATGAATTAACAGAACACAGAGCAGTTTCTCAGAAAGCTTCTTTCCAGTTTTGAACGGAAGATATTTCCTTTTTCACCATAGCCCTCTATGGGCTTCCAAATATCCCTTTGCCAATTCCACAAGAAGAGCCTTAGCGAAAGGCTTCTTGAAGGGAAAGATGTAACTCTGTGAGATGAATTAACAGAACACAGAGCAGTTTCTCAGAAAGCTTCTTTCCAGTTTTGAACGGAAGATATTTCCTTTTTCACCATAGCCCTCTATGGGCTTCCAAATATCCCTTTGCCAATTCCACAAGAACAGCCTTAGCGAAAGGCTTCTTGAAGGGAAAGATGTAACTCTGTGAGATGAATTAACAGAACACAGAGCAGTTTCTCAGAAAGCTTCTTTCCAGTTTTGAACGGAAGATATTTCCTTTTTCACCATAGCCCTCTATGGGCTTCCAAATATCCCTTTGCCAATTCCACAAGAACAGCCTTAGCGAAAGGCTTCTTGAAGGGAAAGATGTAACTCTGTGAGATGAATTAACAGAACACAGAGCAGTTTCTCAGAAAGCTTCTTTCCAGTTTTGAACGGAAGATATTTCCTTTTTCACCATAGCCCTCTATGGGCTTCCAAATATCCCTTTGCCAATTCCACAAGAACAGCCTTAGCGAAAGGCTTCTTGAAGGGAAAGATGTAACTCTGTGAGATGAATTAACAGAACACAGAGCAGTTTCTCAGAAAGCTTCTTTCCAGTTTTGAACGGAAGATATTTCCTTTTTCACCATAGCCTTCTATGGGCTTCCAAATATCCCTTTGCCAAGTCCACAAGAACAGCCTTAGCGAAAGGCTTCTTGAAGGGAAAGATGTAACTCTGTGAGATGAATTAACAGAACACAGAGCAGTTTCTCAGAAAGCTTCTTTCCAGTTTTGAAAGGAAGATATTTCCTTTTTCACCATAGCCCTCTATGGGCTTCCTAATATCCCTTTGCCAATTCCACAAGAACAGCCTTAGCGAAAGGCTTCTTGAAGGGAAAGATGTAACTCTGTGAGATGAATTAACAGAACACAGAGCAGTTTCTCAGAAAGCTTCTTTCCAGTTTTGAACGGAAGATATTTCCTTTTTCACCATAGCCCTCTATGGGCTTCCAAATATCCCTTTGCCAATTCCACAAGAACAGCCTTAGCGAAAGGCTTCTTGAAGGGAAAGATGTAACTCTGTGAGATGAATTAACAGAACACAGGGCAGTTTCTCAGAAAGCTTCTTTCCAGTTTTGAACGGAAGATATTTCCTTTTTCACCATAGCCCTCTATGGGCTTCCAAATATCCCTTTGCCAATTCCACAAGAACAGCCTTAGCGAAAGGCTTCTTGAAGGAAAGATGTAACTCTGTGAGATGAATTAACAGAACACAGAGCAGTTTCTCAGAAAGCTTCTTTCCAGTTTTGAACGGAAGATATTTCCCTTTTTCACCATAGCCCTCTATGGGCTTCCAAATATCCCTTTGCCAATTCCACAAGAACAGCCTTAGCGAAAGGCTTCTTGAAGGGAAAGATGTAACTCTGTGAGATGAATTAACAGAACACAGAGCAGTTTCTCAGAAAGCTTCTTTCCAGTTTTGAACGGAAGATATTTCCTTTTTCAACATAGCCCTGTATGGGCTTCCAAATATCCCTTTGCCAATTCCACAAGAACAGCCTTAGCGAAAGGCTTCTTGAAGGGAAAGATGTAACTCTGTGAGATGAATTAACAGAACACAGAGCAGTTTCTCAGAAAGCTTCTTTCCAGTTTTGAACGGAAGATATTTCCTTTTTCACCATAGCCCTCTATGGGCTTCCAAATATCCCTTTGCCAATTCCACAAGAACAGCCTTAGCGAAAGGCTTCTTGAAGGGAAAGATGTAACTCTGTGAGATGAATTAACAGAACACAGAGCAGTTTCTCAGAAAGCTTCTTTCCAGTTTTGAACGGAAGATATTTCCTTTTTCACCATAGCCCTCTATGGGCTTCCAAATATCCCTTTGCCAAGTCCACAAGAACAGCCTTAGAGAAAGGCTTCTTGAAGGGAAAGATGTAACTCTGTGAGATGAATTAACAGAACACAGAGCAGTTTCTCAGAAAGCTTCTTTCCAGTTTTGAACGGAAGATATTTCCTTTTTCACCATAGCCCTCTATGGGCTTCCAAATATCCCTTTGCCAATTCCACAAGAACAGCCTTAGCGAAAGGCTTCTTGAAGGGAAAGATGTAACTCTGTGAGATGAATTAACAGAACACAGAGCAGTTTCTCAGAAAGCTCCTTTCCAGTTTTGAACGGAAGATATTTCCTTTTTCACCATAGCCCTCTATGGGCTTCCAAATATCCCTTTGCCAATTCCACAAGAACAGCCTTAGCGAAAGGCTTCTTGAAGGGAAAGATGTAACTCTGTGAGATGAATTAACAGAACACAGAGCAGTTTCTCAGAAAGCTTCTTTCCAGTTTTGAACGGAAGATATTTCCTTTTTCACCATAGCCCTCTATGGGCTTCCAAATATCCCTTTGCCAATTCCACAAGAACAGCCTTAGCGAAAGGCTTCTTGAAGGGAAAGATGTAACTCTGTGAGATGAATTAACAGAACACAGAGCAGTTTCTCAGAAAGCTTCTTTCCAGTTTTGAACGGAAGATATTTCCTTTTTCACCATAGCCCTCTATGGGCTTCCAAATATCCCTTTGCCAATTCCACAAGAACAGCCTTAGCGAAAGGCTTCTTGAAGGGAAAGATGTAACTCTGTGAGATGAATTAACAGAACACAGAGCAGTTTCTCAGAAAGCTTCTTTCCAGTTTTGAACGGAAGATACTTCCTTTTTCACCATAGCCCTCTATGGGCTTCCAAATATCCCTTTGCCAATTCCACAAGAACAGCCTTAGCGAAAGGCTTCTTGAAGGGAAAGATGTAACTCTGTGAGTTGAATTAACAGAACACAGAGCAGTTTCTCAGAAAGCTTCTTTCCAGTTTTGAACGGAAGATATTTCCTTTTTCACATAGCCCTCTATGGGCTTCCAAATATCCCTTTGCCAATTCCACAAGAACAGCCTTAGCGAAAGGCTTCTTGAAGGGAAAGATGTAACTCTGTGAGATGAATTAACAGAACACAGAGCAGTTTCTCAGAAAGCTTCTTTCCAGTTTTGAACGGAAGCTTTTCCTTTTTCACCATAGCCCTCTATGGGCTTCCAAATATCCCTTTGCCAATTCCACAAGAACAGCCTTAGCGAAAGGCTTCTTGAAGGGAAAGATGTAACTCTGTGAGATGAATTAACAGAACACAGAGCAGTTTCTCAGAAAGCTTCTTTCCAGTTTTGAACGGAAGATATTTCCTTTTTCACCATAGCCCTCTATGGGCTTCCAAATATCCCTTTGCCAAGTCCACAAGAACAGCCTTAGCGAAAGGCTTCTTGAAGGGAAAGATGTAACTCTGTGAGATGAATTAACAGAACACAGAGCAGTTTCTCAGAAAGCTTCTTTCCAGTTTTGAACGGAAGATATTTCCTTTTTCACCATAGCCCTCTATGGGCTTCCAAATATCCCTTTGCCAATTCCACAAGAACAGCCTTAGCGAAAGGCTTCTTGAAGGGAAAGATGTAACTCTGTGAGATGAATTAACAGAACACAGAGCAGTTTCTCAGAAAGCTTCTTTCCAGTTTTGAACGGAAGATATTTCCTTTTTCACCATAGCCCTCTATGGGCTTCCAAATATCCCTTTGCCAAGTCCACAAGAACAGCCTTAGCGAAAGGCTTCTTGAAGGGAAAGATGTAACTCTGTGAGATGAATTAACAGAACACAGGGCAGTTTCTCAGAAAGCTTCTTTCCAGTTTTGAACGGAAGATATTTCCTTTTTCACCAGAGCCCTCTATGGGCTTCCAAATATCCCTTTGCCAATTCCACAAGAACAGCCTTAGCGAAAGGCTTCTTGAAGGGAAAGATGTAACTCTGTGAGATGAATTAACAGAACACAGAGCAGTTTCTCAGAAAGCTTCTTTCCAGTTTTGAACGGAAGATATTTCCTTTTTCACCATAGCCCTCTATGGGCTTCCAAATATCCCTTTGCCAATTCCACAAGAACAGCCTTAGCGAAAGGCTTCTTGAAGGGAAAGATGTAACTCTGTGAGATGAATTAACAGAACACAGAGCAGTTTCTCAGAAAGCTTCTTTCCAGTTTTGAACGGAAGATATTTCCTTTTTCACCATAGCCCTCTATGGGCTTCCAAATATCCCTTTGCCAATTCCACAAGAACAGCCTTAGCGAAAGGCTTCTTGAAAGGAAAGATGTAACTCTGTGAGATGAATTAACAGAACACAGAGCAGTTTCTCAGAAAGCTCCTTTCCAGTTTTGAACGGAAGATATTTCCTTTTTCACCATAGCCCTCTATGGGCTTCCAAATATCCCTTTGCCAATTCCACAAGAACAGCCTTAGCGAAAGGCTTCTTGAAGGGAAAGATGTAACTCTGTGAGATGAATTAACAGAACACAGAGCAGTTTCTCAGAAAGCTTCTTTCCAGTTTTGAACGGAAGATATTTCCTTTTTCACCATAGCCCTCTATGGGCTTCCAAATATCCCTTTGCCAATTCCACAAGAACAGCCTTAGCGAAAGGCTTCTTGAAGGGAAAGATGTAACTCTGTGAGATGAATTAACAGAACACAGAGCAGTTTCTCAGAAAGCTTCTTTCCAGTTTGAACGGAAGATATTTCCTTTTTCACCATAGCCCTCTATGGGCTTCCAAATATCCCTTTGCCAATTCCACAAGAACAGCCTTAGCGAAAGGCTTCTTGAAGGGAAAGATGTAACTCTGTGAGATGAATTAACAGAACACAGAGCAGTTTCTCAGAAAGCTTCTTTCCAGTTTTGAACGGAAGATATTTCCTTTTTCACCATAGCCCTCTATGGGCTTCCAAATATCCCTTTGCCAATTCCACAAGAACAGCCTTAGCGAAAGGCTTCTTGAAGGGAAAGATGTAACTCTGTGAGATGAATTAACAGAACACAGAGCAGTTTCTCAGAAAGCTTCTTTCCAGTTTTGAACGGAAGATATTTCCTTTTTCACCATAGCCCCTCTATGGGCTTCCAAATATCCCTTTGCCAATTCCACAAGAACAGCCTTAGCGAAAGGCTTCTTGAAGGGAAAGATGTAACTCTGTGAGATGAATTAACAGAACACAGAGCAGTTTCTCAGAAAGCTTCTTTCCAGTTTTGAACGGAAGCTTTTCCTTTTTCACCATAGCCCTCTATGGGCTTCCAAATATCCCTTTGCCAATTCCACAAGAACAGCCTTAGCGAAAGGCTTCTTGAAGGGAAAGATGTAACTCTGTGAGATGAATTAACAGAACACAGAGCAGTTTCTCAGAAAGCTTCTTTCCAGTTTTGAACGGAAGATATTTCCTTTTTCACCATAGCCCTCTATGGGCTTCCAAATATCCCTTTGCCAAGTCCACAAGAACAGCCTTAGCGAAAGGCTTCTTGAAGGGAAAGATGTAACTCTGTGAGATGAATTAACAGAACACAGAGCAGTTTCTCAGAAAGCTTCTTTCCAGTTTTGAACGGAAGATATTTCCTTTTTCACCATAGCCCTCTATGGGCTTCCAAATATCCCTTTGCCAATTCCACAAGAACAGCCTTAGCGAAAGGCTTCTTGAAGGGAAAGATGTAACTCTGTGAGATGAATTAACAGAACACAGAGCAGTTTCTCAGAAAGCTTCTTTCAGTTTTGAACGGAAGATATTTCCTTTTTCACCATAGCCCTCTATGGGCTTCCAAATATCCCCTTTGCCCAAGTCCACAAGAACAGCCTTAGCGAAAGGCTTCTTGAAGGGAAAGATGTAACTCTGTGAGATGAATTAACAGAACACAGGGCAGTTTCTCAGAAAGCTTCTTTCCAGTTTTGAACGGAAGATATTTCCTTTTTCACCATAGCCCTCTATGGGCTTCCAAATATCCCTTTGCCAATTCCACAAGAACAGCCTTAGCGAAAGGCTTCTTGAAGGGAAAGATGTAACTCTGTGAGATGAATTAAACGGAACACAGAGCAGTTTCTCAGAAAGCTTCTTTCCAGTTTTGAACGGAAGATATTTCCTTTTTTACCATAGCCCTCTATGGGCTTCCAAATATCCCTTTGCCAATTCCACAAGAAGAGCCTTAGCGAAAGGCTTCTTGAAGGGAAAGATGTAACTCTGTGAGATGAATTAACAGAACACAGGGCAGTTTCTCAGAAAGCTTCTTTCCAGTTTTGAACGGAAGATATTTCCTTTTTCACCATAGCCCTCTATGGGCTTCCAAATATCCCTTTGCCAATTCCACAAGAACAGCCTTAGCGAAAGGCTTCTTGAAGGGAAAGATGTAACTCTGTGAGATGAATTAACAGAACACAGAGCAGTTTCTCAGAAAGCTTCTTTCCAGTTTTGAACGGAAGATATTTCCTTTTTCACCATAGCCCTCTATGGGCTTCCAAATATCCCTTTGCCAATTCCACAAGAACAGCCTTAGCGAAAGGCTTCTTGAAGGGAAAGATGTAACTCTGTGAGATGAATTAACAGAACACAGAGCAGTTTCTCAGAAAGCTTCTTTCCAGTTTTGAACGGAAGATATTTCCTTTTTCACCATAGCCCTCTATGGGCTTCCAAATATCCCTTTGCCAATTCCACAAGAACAGCCTTAGCGAAAGGCTTCTTGAAGGGAAAGATGTAACTCTGTGAGATGAATTAACAGAACACAGAGCAGTTTCTCAGAAAGCTTCTTTCCAGTTTTGAACGGAAGATATTTCCTTTTTCACCATAGCCCTCTATGGGCTTCCAAATATCCCTTTGCCAATTCCACAAGAACAGCCTTAGCGAAAGGCTTCTTGAAGGGAAAGATGTAACTCTGTGAGATGAATTAACAGAACACAGAGCAGTTTCTCAGAAAGCTTCTTTCCAGTTTTGAACGGAAGATATTTCCTTTTTCACCATAGCCCTCTATGGGCTTCCAAATATCCCCTTTGCCAATTCCACAAGAACAGCCTTAGCGAAAGGCTTCTTGAAGGGAAACATGTAACTCTGTGAGATGAATTAACAGAACACAGAGCAGTTTCTCAGAAAGCTTCTTTCCAGTTTTGAACGGAAGATATTTCCTTTTTTCACCATAGCCCTCTATGGGCTTCCAAATATCCCTTTGCCAATTCCACAAGAACAGCCTTAGCGAAAGGCTTCTTGAAGGGAAAGATGTAACTCTGTGAGATGAATTAACAGAACACAGAGCAGTTTCTCAGAAAGCTTCTTTCCAGTTTTGAACGGAAGATATTTCCTTTTTCACCATAGGCCCTCTATGGGCTTCCAAATATCCCTTTGCCAATTCCACAAGAACAGCCTTAGCGAAAGGCTTCTTGAAGGGAAAGATGTAACTCTGTGAGATGAATTAACAGAACACAGAGCAGTTTCTCAGAAAGCTTCTTTCCAGTTTTGAACGGAAGATATTTCCTTTTTCACCATAGCCCTCTATGGGCTTCCAAATATCCCTTTGCCAATTCCACAAGAACAGCCTTAGCGAAAGGCTTCTTGAAGGGAAAGATGTAACTCTGTGAGATGAATTAACAGAACACAGAGCAGTTTCTCAGAAAGCTTCTTTCCAGTTTTGAACGGAAGATAATTCCTTTTTCACCATAGCCCTCTATGGGCTTCCAAATATCCCTTTGCCAAGTCCACAAGAACAGCCTTAGCGAAAGGCTTCTTGAAGGGAAAGATGTAACTCTGTGAGATGAATTAACAGAACACAGAGCAGTTTCTCAGAAAGCTTCTTTCCAGTTTTGAACGGAAGATATTTCCTTTTTTCACCATAGCCCTCTATGGGCTTCCAAATATCCCTTTGCCAATTCCACAAGAACAGCCTTAGCGAAAGGCTTCTTGAAGGGAAAGATGTAACTCTGTGAGATGAATTAACAGAACACAGAGCAGTTTCTCAGAAAGCTTCTTTCCAGTTTTGAACGGAAGATATTTCCTTTTTCACCATAGCCCTCTATGGGCTTCCAAATATCCCTTTGCCAATTCCACAAGAACAGCCTTAGCGAAAGGCTTCTTGAAGGGAAAGATGTAACTCTGTGAGATGAATTAACAGAACACAGAGCAGTTTCTCAGAAAGCTTCTTTCCAGTTTTTGAACGGAAGCTTTTCCTTTTTCACCATAGCCCTGTATGGGCTTCCAAATATCCCTTTGCCAATTCCACAAGAACAGCCTTAGCGAAAGGCTTCTTGAAGGAAAGATGTAACTCTGTGAGATGAATTAACAGAACACAGAGCAGTTTCTCAGAAAGCTTCTTTCCAGTTTTGAACGGAAGATATTTCCTTTTTCACCATAGCCCTCTATGGGCTTCCAAATATCCCTTTGCCAATTCCACAAGAACAGCCTTAGCGAAAGGCTTCTTGAAGGGAAAGATGTAACTCTGTGAGATGAATTAACAGAACACAGAGCAGTTTCTCAGAAAGCTTCTTTCCAGTTTTGAACGGAAGATATTTCCTTTTTCACCATAGCCCTCTATGGGCTTCCAAATATCCCTTTGCCAATTCCACAAGAACAGCCTTAGCGAAAGGCTTCTTGAAGGGAAAGATGTAACTCTGTGAGATGAATTAACAGAACACAGAGCAGTTTCTCAGAAAGCTTCTTTCCAGTTTTGAACGGAAGATATTTCCTTTTTCACCATAGCCCTCTATGGGCTTCCAAATATCCCTTTGCCAATTCCACAAGAACAGCCTTAGCGAAAGGCTTCTTGAAGGGAAAGATGTAACTCTGTGAGATGAATTAACAGAACACAGAGCAGTTTCTCAGAAAGCTTCTTTCCAGTTTTGAACGGAAGATATTTCCTTTTTCACCATAGCCCTCTATGGGCTTCCAAATATCCCCTTTGCCAATTCCACAAGAACAGCCTTAGCGAAAGGCTTCTTGAAGGGAAAGATGTAACTCTGTGAGATGAATTAACAGAACACAGAGCAGTTTCTCAGAAAGCTTCTTTCCAGTTTTGAACGGAAGATATTTCCTTTTTCACCATAGCCCTCTATGGGCTTCCAAATATCCCTTTGCCAATTCCACAAGAACAGCCTTAGCGAAAGGCTTCTTGAAGGGAAAGATGTAACTCAGTGAGATGAATTAACAGATCACAGAGCAGTTTCTCA